>NC_061121.1:170807570-170913837 GCF_002878395.1 Capsicum annuum | reverse complement strand
CCCCCCCCCCCCCCCCCCCCCCCCCCGGGACCTCCACCTTCCATAGGGAGCTACACAACTTCCTTCAAGCTTAAATAAAAATTATTTACACATTCACATGAATTTATCAAGGAGTCTTTTAATTAGGACTTTACCATTGTTATCGTCATACCAAATGAAGTTAGGTCTACCAGCCAATTCCATTTATTCCATACCAAAACTATTTAGATAGTTTAACTCAAATTTTCTAATTAAATCTAATCCATGGCCATCAAGGCTTTCTAAAAACCAGTTTTTAGTTCTATTAACATTTTATGCATTGCAAGATTCCAAAAGTGAGTTCAATTATGCATGTATCCATGTTTCAAAACCAATTATAAAAGTTAGGTTGAGGTTCAAGCCAATTCCAAAACTATTAAACCATAAATTTGGGGAACCCATGTTCCCTTTTCCAATTCCTATGCCCGTGAATATGTTTAGTTCAAAACCATAAGATAAATCATACATAGCCAATCCAAAACCATGGGAAAAGCATTCAAATAATTACCATCAAAATCCTTCAACCCCTTTGTTTAAAATCAAACATTTAAAACCATGAAGTATCTAGATATTGCATGCCATAATGAAAATACAAGTTTAGAGAGAGATACATGCTTGAGATATCAAGAGTTATGTAGAAGAAACTAATCTTGGAGGCCTAGGTGATCAACCTTGATAAACCTTAGTTGTTTTTAACTTAGGGAATTTGAGAGAGTGGAGAGTAGTTTATGATTGTTAAAGTGATAAAAATGACCCTTTTTAGGTTATCAAGAAAGAAACCGTAGGCCATGGGTGCATGATGATTTGTTATGCTTGGGTGCATGATTATTTGTTGAAAATTCAATTCATTCACGATGTGGTAGACTACGTTTAAGGTCCTTGAGACTAGTTTGTCAACACAACCTCAAAAATATCACTCATTAACCCTTTCGAGTACCTAATGAGTGTTTCAATTAAAAACACCTAATACCTCAATTGCGCATTCCTATTTCTAGGAATATACCCAAGACATAGCCAACTCTCTACCACGGTTTTGTTGAGTTGATCTAGATCCTAGTAGAAGATTTGGAGAAACATCTTCTTCGGGACCTCATGGTTAGGACTTCTCATGACTTTTCCGTTGAATCATTCCCATACCTCATACAAAGGTTATCTATTGGATTTTTAAAGGTAGCAATTTCATTATGCAATTATAGAATCTTGGATGGGGGGAAGTATCGATCAAGGAAGGAAGCAATGGGCTCATCAGATGAAGTAATTGATCCAAACAAAAGAGATTTAAGCCATAATACCACCTCTCCCATTAGAGAAAATAGGAAAAGGCATAATTGGATGGACTATTGGGATATGTCTGCAAGATCAAAGGGTGCACACACTTCAATAAAATTCTTCAAATGCAAATTTGGATCCTCATGGGATTGCCCCCCTCCCTACCCCCTACCCTGTCTAAAAGTCCCTACGTTTTTAGCATATACAACATGACACTCATGACGATAATGAGTCTGTTCCCAAGAGTAGGCGGGATATGAATGGTACTTGTACGCCCATCGTCATGGAGTTACTCCTCATCATCAAGAGGAATATCGAAGGACCTGCATGACTTGTATTTTCACTCATGGATCTATGTATACTATGAAGATCACTTTAAAAAATAAAGAAAAAACCTAAATAAATACACACCAGTACGGGTATACCCTAAGTTAAAATCAATACTGCACAAGTGAAAAATAAATTTCACTTCCTGACAATGACACCATTTTGATCATGTACACCTATACTATTTAAATTGGTTAAGAAAGATCATTATAAATAACTTAACTTATGTTGAGGTCAAATCCACGATGAGAGAAATTAAATTTCTAGTCCTATGGGTGACAATAGTGACTAACAAGTTACCCGTAATGTAAGCAATGAAAAATACATGATTTAAAAAGGGGGGTTGGTTTGGAAAAAAGGATTGTTCAAATGTCTATTCAAGTTAACCAACTAAGAACAACAAATGTGATTGAAAATTCAAGATGAGCAAGTTCTTGGGACTATGTCTACCTAAGGGTAAGTGATACATGGGTGCATGATGATTTAACGAAAATTCTAGTCATTAACATTATGGTAGGCTAGGTTGAAGGTCCTTGAGGCTAGTTTGTCAACAAAACCACAAGAATATCACTCATTCACCCTTTTGGGTACCTAATGAGTGTGTCTATTAAACTACCTAATACATCAATAGGGCATCCCTATTTCTAGAAAGATGCCCAAGACATAGCTAACATTCTACTCACCCTTGTTTATAAGATAGGAAAAACATAGCATACTACAACCATTATTGTCCACGATTGCTTTGTCACCTATATCCATTTTTCAAAGATGATATAGGTTTCTAAAGTTCACCCACATTTGGTTTTCAAGGATGATGTGAGATTTCAATAACTTGGGGATTGCATCCACAAATCTATCTTGGTCATTTGGGGTTTTCACTCACAGATGCCAACTAATTCAAACAAGTAGTAGTGAAACCCATCATCAACAAACTAGAATCTACACAAATAAGCACAACTCAGACATAATTGCACCTTAATTTAACATAATCTCAAGACAATAATGTTTAGCTACTCATGGAGTTCAGGAGAACAAATATACCAAAAGGTTCATTAAAAGCATCCATGGCAATGGAAAATTAAAAGACTCTTCAATTTAACTTCAATTTAACCAACTCCAAATTGGAAAACTCAAACACAAAAGTGTCCCCAATTAGTAAGATTACAAATTCTCCAAAATTGAATTCTTCTAAGTGTAAGATGCCAAATGAGTAAGGTTTTTAGCATTATAAGGGATTTGGGGTCAGCTGGGAAAAATGACCGAATTGGCCCTAGGCATAAACTCGCCTAGCAGCGATCACTGCAGCTCATCCGCGATTATGGTTACCATGACCAGGGTCATATCCTCAAGGTCACAGAAAATGACCAATCTTGACTGACCACGATCTCGACCCTTAGACAGAAATTATAGTAATTGCGCCTGATTACAAACAGGGTCTTCAAATATGAAATTTTCTTTTCCTTTTGATTCCTTCAACTCTAATCCACATCTTTCTATCTCATCACATGTGTACCTGTAAAATGTTGAAATTAGTTTATTCAACTAACAAAATTGTCTCATTCATATTTTCAAATCATAGTAGTGTGCACAAATTTTTGATGTAATTGAGTAGTAAATTCACCACTCATAAGTCGTATCCATTAAAACGAATGTAAAATAAAAATGCAACAACAATTCCTTTAACAAAGTCAAAAAACAAAGAGAGTAGCAAAACCCATACCTTAAGAATGATTATCCAACTCAAGGAACAAGGACAGATACTTGAACATCATGTCCTCTTCATCTTCCTAAGTAGTTTCTTCAACATTTTGGTTACTCTATAGAACCTTGACCGAAGCCACCTTCTTAGACCTCAAACGACGGACTTGTCTATCCAAAATCTTCAGTGGGACTTCCCCAAAAGACAAGGAATCCGAAATACAAACACTTTCAATAGACAAAACCCAAGAAGCATCACCCATGCACTTCTTCAAAATTCATACATGAAAAACAAGGTTAATGGAACCCAAACTCAAAGGCAAATCCAGTTTGTAAGCAACATTGCCCACTCTCGTCAAAATTACATACAAACCCATGTACCAAGGGCTAAGGTTCCCCTTAATCCCAAAACTTCTCACTCCCTTCATAAGAGATACCTCGAGAAACACCCAATAACCCATATCAAATTGCAACTCCCTTTAGCTCACGTATGTATAGGACTTTTTGCAACTCTGAGTAGTTTCAATCCAATCCCTAATCACTTTTACCTTCTTTATTGCATGGTGAACCAAGTACGGACTGAACAATATAGTATCACCAACCTCAAACCACTCAATAGGATATCTACATCTCCTTTAATAAAGAGCTTCAAAAACATCCATCCCAATACTATCGTGATAACTATTACTGTAACCAAACTTGGTGAGAAGAAAATAATCCACCCAACTACCTATAAAATTAATCACATAGGCCCTCAGAAAATCTTTCAAATTTTAAATGGTCCTCTCCACTTTTCCATCCATCTTAGGGTTGAAAGCGGTGCTAAAGTTCCCCTTATTCCACAAACTTCTTAGAAACGAACAACAAAAATGAGAAGAAAATTCCGTACCTTTGTCTAAAACAATGGATATTGGAGCACCATGCAACTTAAAGATCTCTTGAATAAAAAGCTTAGCATAATCCTCTCCAGAATAGGTATTCCTCATAGGAAAAAAGTGAGAAAATTTAGTAATTCTATCCATGATGACCAAAATCAAATCCTATTGATTTCGAGGTTGCGGAAGGATAATAATAAAATCCATATTGATCACATCCCATTTCCATTTTGGAAACTCAATATCTTAAGACACACCACCTTATCTCAAGTGCTAAACCTTCACTTGCTGGTACACTATGCATTTAGCCATGATGTTAGCCTTATCTCTCTTTATTTTGTTCCACCAATAAATCTCTTTAAGTAATGATATATCTTCATTGAAATAGGATGAACTGTGTATTTTGACTCATGAGCCTCAGGAAAAATCATTTCTCGTAGACCATCAACATCAAGAACACATAATATAGCTTGGTACCTCAAGATGCCATCACCTCAAATCTCTAAAACCATCACCTTCTGCTAGCCGGCATTACCCTTAATCTATATCAAGAGAGAATCCAAAACTTGTTTCTTCTTTACCTCAGCACCGAGAGATATTTAAACACTTCTTGAACAATCACCCCTCCATCTTCAGAGTCAAAAAGTCAGATTACTAAATTCTACAATCAGTGAATGTCCTTCACCAATCATCGTTTCTCCTTTTCTTCATGGGATAGACTCCACACAGATAACCTGCTAAGAGCATCAGCAACGATATCAGCTTTACCTAGATGGTAATAAAGACTCATATCATAGTCTTTGAGCAACCTAAGCCATCTCCTTTGCCTGAGATTCAACTTTTTCTAGGTGAACACATACTACTAGCTCTTATGATCTAAATAGATATCAACATGTACTCCAAACAAGTAGTACAACCAAATTTTCAATGCAAATACCACATCCTCTAACTTTAGATTATGAGTTGAATAATTCTTTCCACGAAACTTAATCTATCTAGAAGCACACACTGCCACCTTACCATGATGAATCGAGACATAGCCTAGTCCTACTCGTGATTTATCACTGTAAACCACAAAACCATCAGTACCCTCGAGTAGGGTAAAAAATGGCGCGGAAGTTAACTTATGTTTCAGCTTTTAAAAACTACCTTACAAGCATCGAACCACAAAAACTTAACCTTTTTCTGAGTCAACTTAGTCAACAAAGCAGCAATAGAAGAAAAGGTTTCCACAAACCACTTATAATACCTAGCTAGACCTAAAAAGCTCCTAATGTCAGTTGGAGTCGTAGGTCTAGGTCACTTTTTAACCGCCTTAACTATCTGTGGATCTGCCTTAATACCCTTATTAGAAACAAAATGACCTAGAAAGGTCACAATATTTAACAAGCATTCACCTTTTCAAAACTTGGCATACAATTATTGATCCTTAAGAATCTGGAACACTACTTGGAGGTGATTGACATAGTTATCCTAACTCATAAAATAGACCAAGATATTATCAATAAACACTATCATAAAAAAATCTATGAACTTCCTAAATACTTGGTTCATAAGATCCATAAATGTAGTCAGAGCTTTAGTCAACCCGAATGACATCACCGAAAATTCATAATGACCATAATGAGTATAGAAAGAAATCTTAGGGATATCCGCCTGACTAATCTTTAACTGATGATAACCCAACCAAAGGTCAATATTAGAGAAACATCTAGCACCCTGAAGCTAGTCAAAAAGATTATCAATCCTCAGAAGAGGATACTTATTCTTTATTGTCACATTATTCAGTGTCGATAATCTATACACATTCTAAGGGAAGCATCCTTCGTACACGTAAAAAGCATGGGAGAACCCTATGCGAGAATAGTAGGAAAGACGAAACCCTTATTAAATAGATCTTTTAACTGCTCCTCAAGTTCTTTCAACTCAGCCAAAACCATTTTATATAGAGGATAGAGATAGTACAGGTATCCTGTGGAAGATCAATCCCAAAATCTATTTCCCTATCAAGAGGAATACCCAGAAGATCATTAGGCAACACCTCAGGAAACTCATAATAATAGGGATAGTTGTAAAAGGGGAACCCCAGAATTAGAATCTTTAACCCAAACCAAATGTTCAAGAAACCCCTTGGAAATTAATTTTCAATCTCTAAGATACGAAATAAATATCTCTTTTGGCACCAAGGAACTCTTCTCCCATTCAATTACTGGTTTACTAGGTACTTGGAAGTTGACCTTATAGATCCAACAATCTAGAAAAGCATAGAACGAATAGAACCAATGCATCCCCAGGATAACATCAAAAATCCATCATATCCAATAATATAAAATCCACCAAAGTCTCCCTATGAAATATAGATACAATACAACACTTATAGACTCTTCTAGCCACAATGGAGACACCCACTGGGGTAGGCACAGAGAAAGGATTGAAAATTTATTTAGGACCAAAACCAAAATGGCTAGACACATAAGGGGTAAAATAACAAAAAGTGGACCCTAGATCAAGAAAACAATAGACATCATAAGACAAGAGCTTTAACATACCAATATAAACATTAGGAGATGCCTCAAACTCCTAGTAGTTAGCAAGAGCATAGAGATAATTCCTAATAGTTCTAAAACCAAAGGTAGCACTCTTTGGTACAGGAGTTGAAGAGGTGAAAATTGGGACCTTATTATCTCCTATGGCTACTCTATTCATAAGAAAGTTCTTTTGCATTTGCCTATTCTTACAACAATTGAAACACCAATTCCTTCCCTCATCACAATAATCATAGTAAAGCTGACCCCAAAACCAGCAAGAAGGATAGGGTGGGGCGGATTGAGCTCCACTAGTTGAGACTAGGCACCTTGTGCCTTTAACCCACTATTAGTGTGAAAGTAATAATCAATAGATGACTTAGGATAAGGTATTTTATCCCTCTAATAAGAGTTAGAACTCCCCCTATTTTTCTTCTTGTACCACTATCTACTGTGTCTACCACTATACTGCTGCCCTCTACCCTGCTCTGAATACCTGAGCCTTTTATTCTGCCTCTCGCCCATTTTTTCTTTTTTCTTTTCTTCATCTTTAACCTGTTAAATATACACCACCAGCCTAGAGATTTCTATGTCATTATTCAACATAACCTCTTTATATTTTAGTACCAAGTCCTAAGGCAAACCTAAAACAAACTTCCTCATTCTTTCCTAAATATAATTTTCGAGGAATAATGGGACCGCTGGTGGAATTTCAAAGCATACTCCTTCACAATCATTCTTTCCTTCTTCAAGTTCTCAAACTACTCAACTTTAGACTTCCCCAACTCCTTATGAAAGAAATAATCAAGAAAGACACCAAGAAAGTCATCCCATAATGCGAACTCTATGTCATCACCCCTTGACTGCTCCTATTCATCATACCACTGATAAGAAATATCTTTCAACTGATATGTGGCAAACTCCACACGTTCAGATTTAGTATTATGCATAACTCAAAATATCTTCTCGATCTTATCCATAAAACCTTGAAGATCCTACTCAACCTTAGAACCCGTAAAGGTCAAAGGGCTCAATATTTAGTCATAAATGGTATCTCAAGTCCACCAAGGACCGGAGACCACCTGCATTAACATAGCCAATAAGAACTCAACATAACTGGTAGTGGATGAATTTCAAATGTATAACAAGATAAAACTGAGTTTTGAACAAATAACAAGATAGAATTGAGTTTTGAAATTATAACTAGATAGATAAATCAACTGAATAGGATCTAGGAATCCACAATACCAAATCTACCTATACTATATTATCCACAACAGGATCTAAGGAAGCCAAACATCAATCTAAGCCTGAATATGCCCTAGATCGTGATAGTGACAATGACAATGAAAATGTTAATATGAATTCTTCAATTCTAAAATAAGGAATAAAACTGATGAAATGACCAAGATTTTTTAAGGATGGAAGATGACCACTTTACAACAAAACAACTGGATCACCTAACGCTGTACAAGTGTAAAAAAATGTCTTCGGACCCTACATTATGAGAAAATATAGCATCTTAGGACGGTTAGTATGGTAAGCACTAATATGTAACACAAGATAAGCGATAAAATAATGTCATTTCAAAATCAATCCATGATTCAATGTACATATTCACATATTTTCAAATATACATATATGCATTATGTTGGGATAGACAACATATTTAAGCATAAGGAACAGGTTTAACCATAACATCAAAACTGTTAACCTGGACTCTGTAGCTTTAACCATCCTTAAAACACCAATAGGTTATATAGGTTTGGCTCCCTTCACCAGAATAACCTAGTGCGTGTTAGCTGGACGAACCAAAAAAATTTGTTTAAGGGCGAGAGCCAGTAAGGCTCTAACAATTCCAAAAATATAGATAAATAATATGTGAACTATTCATACGGACACCAAGGCCCCCACGCCGGGCAACGTGGTTTCTAGTATTGGTCTTCTTGGGACCTCCATCTTCCACAACGAGCTACAAAACCCTATTTTATCCTAAATTATAACCATTTACACAATCCTATCTATTTACCAAGGAGTATTTTAATTAGGAATTTAACATTGAAATTACTAAACCAAATAAGGTTGCGCGTCCAAGCCAATTCAGTTTATCCAAACAAAAACCAATTAGATAATTTGACTTCAAAGTACCAATTAAATCTAATCCAGGGCCACCAAGTCCTTCCAAAAACCATTTAGTTCTATTAAAATTTATGAAATGCAAGGTTCTAAAGTGCATTCAGTTATGCATACCATGTTTCAAAACCAATTATGCAAGTTGGGTTGAGGTTAAAGCCAATTCCAAAACCATTAAACCATAAAGTTAGGGAAACCCATGTTCCCCTTTCCCATTCCCATACCCATGCATATGTTTAGTTCAAAACAACATGATAAATCATATATAACCAATTCAAAACCATGGTAAATGCATTTAAACTATTACCATCTAAAACCCTCAACCCTTTTATTGAATATCAAATATTTAAAACCATGAAAGTATCAACCCATTGCATTCAATAGTAAAAATACAAGTTTCGGAAAAGATACATGCCTGCGATATCAAGAGTTATAGATAAGAAACCAATCTTAGAGCCCTAGATGATCAACCTTGAGAAATCTTAGTTGTTCTTAACATAGGGAATTTGAGAGAGTAGAGAGTAGTTTATGATTAGTAAAGTAATGAAAATAATCCTCTTTAGGTTTTTTATGGTCAGGGGTTTTAAACAGGGAAAAGGTAAATGACTAAAGTGCCTCCATTCAAAATATAGAAAAGTTGTCGCCAGTCGTTATGGGTCATATCACAACTCGTGACGACAGAATACTAGTCATTGCCTTGACTCATAGTATGGGAAGTGACTCAAGGAACATTTACTGGTTTAGTCATAGATCACACCCTACAACTCGTGACCAAACCCTATGACTCATGGAGTATTAGTCTTTACCAAGACAACAACTGTGGACCATCTCACTGGTTTGGTCACAAGTCCCACCCTATGACTCCTGACCTTGCCTTATGACTTGTTAGGTACCAACCATAATCAAAAAAGAACTTAGGGAACCAATACTGGTTTGGCTATGGATGAAATTATATAACTCGTATAGAGTCTTCACGATTTGTTACAAAAGTCGTACCCTATGCAGTGATCTTAAAACTCAAAAATTCAAATGCAAAAATCTATGGTGCTGGAGACTTAGAGTTTCCCAGAGAGTTAGCATCTTCAAGTAGTCTTTTATGTTTCTTTGGTGAAGAAGTGTTTTGGTGATTTAACATTAGTTGTGCCATTAAAGAGCGTGGGTGTGGAAGATATTATCTTTTATTAAGAGATCCTAATTAATATTCATTTCCATCAGTTAATAAGTTGAGAAATAAGAAAGCTGCTTTGATGAAAGTTCTTAGGATAAACTAGTTAGTTGATGGGGCTACTTGGGAAGTATAAGTAGATTTGATGGCCAAGTACCCTCACTTTTTTCCTTTCAATTAATTTCCAACTTAAGTTCATGATTTCCTCATTAGTATTATTACAAGTTTCATGTCACGTTAATTATTCATATGCTCTTAGTATTCATACATGTCTCATGAATTTAGCTTAGTTTATATTTAATTCATAAATCAGTTACCATGTCACTACTTCGACTTTTAGAACTAAATTTTTTGGATTGTAGCTCTTTCCCTACTATCTCAGCTTAATTAGTCTTCATTTGAGGATAAATTTAACTAAGGGGAGATACTGTAACGCCCTAAAAGTTCCTAGTACATAAACTCAATACTAAATTATAGTTCTTAGAATTTAGAGATAGATAGGGACCTATCCTAAAATATCATTAGTAGAAGAGACTTTCAGATAAAAAGTTAGATATTTCAACATATTTTAGTTTGGCATTAATTTTGAAGCTTACATTTGATCAAACATCATTCTGATTATATTTAAAATTATAAATAATTCAATTGAGATTACTCTCAATCTTATTTATTTTACAAGGTACAGTGTTATGAAATTTCATAGGTTAGCTTGGGGTCATATATTGTTCTAAGTACCATGTTAAATCTAGGGTGTATACTTGGGTCGTGACAAAAACCCCTACCTTTGGATTGAGAATGACTCAAATTGCCTAAATTATGAGTCCTCTTATCGTTTCCTCATTATGTATTCTCTCCAAAGTCTTCATACAATCAACCACTTATATAAATATAACCCCAGTAGCTACTGAATTTATATTGCCATGCGGGGCAAAAAAGTCAACCCCATGAAAAATATCCACACTCCTTTGTACTTGGGATGATGAATCATGGAAGCAAGCATAACAAAGTAATAAAATCTCATCTCCTACTTGAAATAATAATATGAACTTATTCTAAATCAGTAAACACATCTCTCGACCAATTTGTCATACTGGCGGGAATATACTTCCCTAATAAAGCCTAAAAGAACTAAGCCTAATTCATCAAAGGTGACCTTTCTAGATAACTCTAAAGATATAATTTTTACTACTTATTGGATATCACCACCATCTGAAATAATATGTAGTCAACCCTATACGAATCAACTAACCTAAGTTTATGCAACCTCTGTTAACGGCTCAATAGAAACTCATGGGCATCATCATCCTTTGGAGCACCTAAGAACTAAGGAGGACCTAATTGGATAAACCTATCAAACATATTTGCTCCTTAAAACCTCTAAATAGGTAGCCACAATATTTGGAAACCTAAAAACCATTTTCACCTACCTAGGGTAAAGTCTATTCCTCATCTCTAACCCTAGAAGACTTGGAGTACCTACCAAAATACCCGCTATGGTTTTCTTGCATACCATGTCGAAAGTTATATATTTAGACCATAGTGTCCTAAAAAATTAGCATGGGTCCTATATCTCTATCTCGAGCTCTGGTGATGATGTCCTAGCCTAAACCTGCGATGGTGTCGCATCTTGTGTCTGGCCTCAACCTCTAGGCCAACTCTTTATTTCACCTATAGTTAGGTCCCTAGAAATAAGTGTAGGAGCCTTTCCCTTGATTGCTAACATCCTTATTATAACCATATTAGAAAGAATAAAACAATCGATAATTAGAAGTCAATAGAATTTAAAATATATGATAAGTAGTTAAAATATAGAATTTTTCTTAGAATGACCAATAGCCTCCCAAAGATAGGATATAAACCTCATCACATCAATCTGTTTAACTCTACTTGGCTCTTACTCTTGTACCAGTAGGAATAGTAAACCTAAAGCTCTAAACCCATGCTATCATAACTAAAACTTAAGCCATGATGGCACCTACTATATCCCTCTAGTAAATATGACAAGTCCATAGACATATACAAAAAATGATAAGATAATGAATAGTAAAGAAAATGAAAATAGGAATAAGAAGCCATTATATATATGTACTAATACAAAATATACAAAATAAGCCCATAAAATCCAAAGAAAGACAAAATATACAAAGTGATCATCCCTTAAGTTGGTATTACCTGTATAAGAGCCACTAAAGTACAAAAGCAAAACTATATGAACAGATGTCTAACAAAAAAGTTTAGAAAATAAGTGCATAAAGTATAGGGATAAATACCAAGAGATCACCACAAACCCGATTAACTAGAGAGTCAAACTAAGTAGGAATCATCTAGGGTGAATCGTACTAGGATTGGCATCAGAAAAAGATGTTGAAGTGTAATACAAGTAACAAAACACTAGAAATCGATAGCCATCATAGAGAAACTAAGCTCATAATATAATATAATAATATAAATAGCAAGAAAATATATAACTGCATGCAAGATTCCCAGCTATCTAAAGCACACAAAAATAATAAAGATAATACTAATAGCAATCTTAGTACACACACGTATACATGTATAATGCCTTGTAGTATGGAATGATGCAATGACATGTATGTCCAATATGGAAAAGTAAACCTAGAATTATATTTTTTCCTAGCCAAAAATCTCTAGACTCATCAACAAATGTAGAAAGTAAGAACCTACAATTTATACCTCAAGCCATCCAAAGTCGTGCCTCAACCTCATGAATAAAAAAGTAAATGAATAAAAGGTCTAAGAACATCCCTCTGACCAAATTAAAAGGTTCATAATCTTTCCAAAAGGAAAAATCTATGATAAAGGTGGTACAATCTTCTTAAAGGACAAAAATTAGCATTTTTCGTTTGAATCATTCCATAATTGAAGTATATCAATGTATGAGTGTGAATGAACAAATAATAGAATATATGTGTACATACATACACACAAAATAGGGGAAATTACCTTCATACCATACCTATAATCAATCAGCGCCAAATCCTACACAAATTTTCAGACCTCAAGCCCCACAACCTCATAGTATAAAGAAAGAAAAAAGATGCGGAATTAAATTAAACCAAAAAAATAACCCATCCTACAATGAAATCCTAATCTATAAAAAATTAAGGATCCCTAATATAACTCTAGTACTAAATAAGCATCCAAAAATAAGGCTTAACAAGTAAACTATTCTATGGTCCCCATTATAATCTAATATACTTAGATATTCATATCAAGCATAATCCTAACCAGCCTATCCCTTAACCAATATGTGACTTATAATTTATACCATCTAAGTAAGCTAAGTCTAATAAAAGAAAAACTATAAGCTACCTTAGATCCGAACAACAATCTTAAATCATCACACAAAAGACTTTCCCTTTCGCAAAGCCTTGAACTGATGACACTCTATTAAATACATAATATACTCATTAATAAGAGAATAGTAACACCTATTTCAGGAAACTTCACCGAAAAATTGGGTCAAATTTCTGCCCTCAAAGCCCATCCATGAAAACAAATATTTCTAATATAATTACATCTCATAATGGTAAGGATTCTATGCCAACTAGGTGAAAATAAAGCTTCACTAGGTCCTAAAATGATTCGAAAAGTTCATTTAAACTTTTGTAAATCCCAAGAAATTGTCAATTGAAACCATGGAGTAGATAAACAATCAAAACTAAATAACGAAACAGAAAATTAAGGGGGACAAAATGAGCTTACCTATAGAAGAATCAACGAAGAACTGATATATTCACCCTAAGGTTGACCTCTCAGCTGATTTGGAAATAAAAAATCATTATAAAAGATGGGGTCCTAAATAACCTAGTGATTGTTGCTCTCTTATATAGAAGATTCAATGCAGGCATAATGTCGTTTAAGCGATGGACCTTTCATAGAAACAAAAGCTACTATGATGATAGGGGATCTACCAAATCAGGGTAAAGTCCACAAAAGTTTTCCTAAAATAGTGGAGAAATCTCCCAAAGTGATGTCCCTCAATATGATCAACCATGTTGGTGTTGCCATCATTACACATAAGCACCTCTAAAAGAGTAGGTTAAGCTCCATAAAAATAGTTGTACCAGGCAAAAACATCACCAATAATTTAAGTTGAACAATCCAAGTTCCAAGTAGACCCCAAGATTTATTTAGAACCCCATGAAAGCAAATCAAACATGACATCCAATTAGAAATATTATTCCAAACTTAGTAGAATTGACAAAACAACAAATCAGAGTCGTCTTTATGAAATATTGACCAAAGTTAACTTTTTTCAAAAACTGATAATAATCCTTCGAAGTACCGGAAATGAATGTAAATGTTTTGGGACCCAAACCAAAGACTCCCTAATAAAAAATACACCTTTCAAACCTAAAATATTTATAAATTTTCTATCCGAGTCCATTTTCCTAGAATGTTGACTAAAGTTGAACTCTTTCAAATTAAATGCTCCAAAATTAGAATCATGAAAAAAAATCCAATCAAACTCCTAGGAATCAAACTAGCCATGCCCATAGATCACAAATACTATATAAAATATATGAAAAAGGATGATAGTAAAAATACACAAAGGATCATTATAGAATGAAACTTTAGTTTTATAAATATTGAAGAATTTTGAGAAATCTGAGAATTTCAACTTGTTATTATTTATTGCTATTGTGTTGGAACCTAGGCATAAGATAATATATGTGAACTTTATTCTTAACAAACCATATGGTTCTTTTTTGGAAAAATTAAAGGAATATTAGGTGGAAGGTATTGTGAATTGCTTGTATGATAACTATAATTATTCTTTGATTGGAACTATTTCTGAAAATATTAGAGCTGACACTAAAAAATTGGGTAAATCTGATGATTTATTGCAATCTCAATAGGAGAAAGATTTGGAAGAGGATTAATAAATTGACAATAAATATGATCTTGTTCTGTATTTGTTGGATAATGTAGAAAAGCAAAAGGAATTTAACATCTTAGCTTAGGGAAAAGCTTCATTGGGTAGATATTTAATTTCTTTAAAATAGAAAGGGATGATCAGTCTATTCATATTTACACCACTGCATCTGAGTAAACTTTCAGTACCTTGGTCGTACTCTTAAGTCTTATTGGAGTTCTTTATCACCAAAGATTGATACGAGTCAAAAGGGCATCATAGTTTTTGAGTACATCATTCGAAGAAGAAACACAAAGACTTGAGCTTGGGTGGGGATTCCCAACCAATAGACAAGAATTTAAGTATGAATAAATCCTTCAAACACTCCAAAGATGTTCCAAGGCTACACTCCAAGGCCGCCCTTTGGATTGGTCTCATTAAGGGCCTTTTGGTAATTTTGTATAATAAGTAGTCAAGACTATAAATAGAACATATTAGGTATTTTTTCCATAATATTGATGATATATTTTCAGGGATCTAGAGAGATTCTTACAAGTGTGGATTTCACTTGTGACAAGTGTGGAATCACTTGTGTTTGTTACTAGTTTAGAAATGGTGGTTTCTTGGGAATTTTGGTTCCCTTGAGATCTCTTAAGAACTTAGTGTTATCTTGTATGAATTCTTGGATATTTTTTTTTTGATACATACTTAGTTTCATAGTGTTTATGTATTTGTATGTCAAGTTACCTATCTTACTTTCTCGTACTCGTTTGTTCTTGTTTGTAGTAAAATCGTGTATTGTTCTTCCATTGTTATCATTGTTATATTTTTAATAATATTTTTAGTTTGGTTTTTGGATGATTTGTTGTAATATACACCTTGTTCATCTTGTATTGTTGTGTTGTTGTTGAAGCTGAGGTTAGGCTCAATTTGGTCCTTGGGTTCTAGTTGTGTTTGTGGACTATTTTAGGCGTTACATTTCATTGTTGTTTTGTATTATTTGGTATCAAATAGTGGCTTGATTTTATTCCCATAAAATCAATCTTGGGCTATCTTGCTTGAAGTTACAAAAAAAAAGTATTGTTCTTGAGTTCTGATCTAGGCTGAAAGTTTGTTGTGCTTTTGTTATGTTTGGCCGAGACTTGAACATTAGATCTATGAGTCATTTTGATTATTTTGTTGTTTCTAGTGTTAGTATTCTTCTTCAATTACACACTTGAGTTTAGATCTAAGTTTGATCTTATGTTTTTGAAGTTGTTGTTATGGATCTAAGCCTTGGTCGGTTGTGTTGTTATTGTTATTGTCTTGGTCGTGTGATGTTGGCCTTGTTGTTGTTGGAGTTGGATGTTGGATTTTTGTGTTCTTGGTGATTTTGATATTTTTCTTGATGTTCTTCACAAACTTCATACCTTGTTAAAAAAAGTGAATTTAGATCTCAAAAGGTGAAGGGAGAACAGTGAAGTACTTGGTAGTCTTGAAAGACTTACAATCACTCAAGACTTGTCAATCATTTCCAACCACTTTCCATGTTTTGGTGGACCATGTTTTAGAGAAATAGTACAAGTAACTCAACTCTTCAATTTTTGAATTTGAAAGAGGATTTCAAGACTTGTTTCCCTCCTAAACCAATTCTAAATCACAAATTGATCATGACTTCCAAATTTGGAAAAATAAAATTTGTTAAAGACCGTAACCAATACATGACTGCCATGTCGCCAATTACTGTTGACAAGATAATTTTAGGCTTAAATTTTGATTTCTTAATTTCTAATATTTGTGTCTTAGTTGGATTTTATTGATTCTATTGCCAATTAACAAACTAGTAATTGTCTACTAGGTTGTAAGTTGGTTTTGGGTCCGTTTAATTTGTGTTAAGATTTCTTTGAGTGATTCTATGTTTTAGAAATTCGTTGTAGCTTCTTGATTTATGTACGTACATATTTCTTTTTGAGTATTTGCCAAAAAAATCTATTTCGACATTTTGATTAATAACTCATCTATGACTTCAAACTTATGCTCATGAGAGGTTTTCTTTAAGTCCTCCTTTGGAAGCATTACCTTATGAATCTACACAAGAGAAGTATTGGTACTAGGAAAAATGCTAGTTCTATGGCTAGTATGTAACAATGGTTTAGGTTTGAAATGTTCCAGAACTAGGTGTTCCTTGTCACCCTCTTTCGGTTCAACCCTTGGCTCAACAACTGCAAGAAATTCTCCTACTTGAGCCAAGTTATTCATCCTAATCTTAGCTTTCATTATTTATATTATTCCTTCCATTCTTCTTTCAAAAGTTTCACATCAGCCAATAGCATCGCATTTCACCCTCATTATGGCCGTTATCAAATCTTTCAAGGTTACCTTTCTCAAAGCTCTTGGGATACCTTCACCCAAAGCCATGGTACCTTACTAAATAAATTGCTAAAAAAAATAAAAACAAAACAAAAAACACGTTAAAGGTTAGTAAAAAAAGCCTCACAAATTCTCAAGCTCAAACTTTTCCAAGTATCACTCAAATGGTCTCACAAGTGTTGGTACACCATTTATACTCCAATGAGGTTACTTGGTCCTAATTGCGGATTAATGTCGAAATAGATTTTTTTGTCAAATACTCAAAACAAATATGTACATACTTGAATCAAGAAGCTACAAAGAATTTGTAAAAGATAAAATCACTCAAATAAATGTAGACAGAAATTAAACGGACCTAAAACTAATTTACAACCTAGTAGAAAATTACTAGTTTGTTAATTAGCAGTAGAATCAACAAAATGAAACTAAGACACAAAGATTAGAAATTAAGAAATCAAAATTTGAGCCCAAAATTATCTTGTGAACAATAAATGGTGACGTGGTAGCCACATATTGGTTACGGTCTTTAACAAATTTTATTTTTCCAAATTTGGAAGTCTTGATCAATTTATGATTTAGAATTGGTGGGAATTGGTTTAGGAGGAAAATAAGTCTTCAAATCCTTTTTCAAATTCAAAACTTAAAGACTTGACTTTCTTGTACTATTTCCCTAAAACATGGTCCCCCAAAACATGAAAAGTGGTTGGAAATGATAGGCAAGTCTTGAGTGATTGTAAGTCTTTCAAGACTAACAAGTACTTCACTCTTTTCCCTTCACCTTTTGAGATCTAATATTCACTTTTTTAACAAGGTATGAAGGTTGTGAAGAACATCAAGAACAACATCAATAATCACCAAGAGTAGAACAATCCAACGTCCAACTCCAACAAAAACAAGGCCAATATCACACGACCAAGACCACAATAATAACAACACAACCGACCAAGCCTTAGATGCACAACAATAATTTCAAAAACATAAGATAAAACTTAGATCTAGAGTCAAGTGTGTAAGTATAGAAGAAGACTAACACTAGAAACAACAAAACAAATAAAATGACTTATAGATGTAATGTTCATGTCTCGGCCAAACACAACAAGAACACAACAAACTTTCGGCCAAGATAAGAACACAAGAATAATACTTTTTTTGTAACTTCAAGTAAAATAGCCCAAGATTGATTTTATGGGAACAAAATCAAGCCATGCTTTGATACCAAATGATAAAAAACAATAATGGAATGTACCTAATCATGCCTAAATCAGTCCACAAACAACTAGTATAGGTACTTTGTGCCAAGGAGGGAGGCATATCACCCCATGGATCGACGAAAGAAGTTCCCTACCAAAGAAATTTCTACAAAGAGGCAAAATGATCAAACCTATTTATTCAAAGGTATGTACCTACTCCCTACTATTCTTAGTGCTTCTTGTAGACATGATGATATTTTCCTTCTGTTGAATAGACCCTTGAAGTTCATTGAAAACATTCTGCATCATAGTAGTATTAGTGTCTTCATAAATTCTCTATCGTGTTTTTCTTTGGTTATTGAATTGTATGGGCATTATAATCTTAATGCCTAATCTATTTGTTACTTAGGGAAGAGTCATTGTTGTATGCTTGGTACACCTTTTGTTTTCTAGCCCTTGTCACACTTGTGTGGTTGGACAAGTTTAAATAATAGGAAGGACTCTTAGGAGCATGATGAGTACTATGAAAAAAAGTCACCCAACTTCTTGGGTATACACTTTGGTTTGGAGTGATTTGGTTTCTCATAGATTATCTAATTCCCTCTAATAGAATGATTTCTTTGGTGAATGCACTTTTTGAGGGAAGTTGCTTGAAGATAAAAGATGTAATGTGCTTAAAATGTTTTGTCTCATCCTATGGTGCACTAAGCTCTTTTTTTATATATCATTTTTCTTATGATGATGACCATATTTGTTTTAAAAATGCATTTGGTGTAAATATGGTTTCTTATGGATAGAAGGGAGTTCTACTCCATTGGACCCCTCAGCATATGATTTCTGTGCAACCTTGGTTTTAAGCTTTGGTTGATTGTGGTAACCTTAACCGTCATGCCATGAGGAAATGTGTGTTTTCTTATCTCCGCTATAATTTGTCAAGGTTTAGATTCGAGGTTGAATCCTTTTCAAGAAGGGGATGATTATACAAGTCAAAGGGGCATCATATCTTTCGAGAACATGATTAAAAGCCGATACATAAATACTCAAGCTTGGGAGGGACTACCCAATCAAAATACAATCATTGATGTGTGAAGAAGGCCTTTACATACTCTAAAGCCATCCTAAGGCTACACTCCAAGGCTGTCCTAAGGATTGGTCTCATTAAGGGTCTTTTGGTCATTTTGTGTAATAATTAGTCAAGAATGTAAATAGCACGTATTAGGTCTGTTGTCCATAACTTTAATGATATATTTTGAGATCTATAGAGAGAGTCTTATAAGTATGAAATCACTTGTATTGGTTACTAGTTTAGAAACAGTGGTTGCTTGGGAACCATTCCCTTGAGATCCCGTAATAACTAGGTGTTATATTGTATGAATTCTTTGATCCTTATGTTTGAGAAACTCTTAGGTTCATAGTGTTTATGTATTTGTATGTCAAGTTACCTATCTTTCTTTCTTGTACTAGTTTGTTCTTGTTTGTAGTAAACCGTGTATGATTATTCCATTATTATTGTTGTCATCTTGTTAATCATATTGTTAGTTTGGTTATTGGCTGATTTGGTGTAATATACACCTTGTTCATCTCGTATTGTTGTATTGTTGTTGATGCCGAGGTTAGGTTCCATTTGGTCCTCGGGTTCTAGTTGTGTTTGTCGACTGTTTTAGGCGTTATTAGGTACATTCCATTATTGGGTTGTATTAAATATGGTAGAAGATCTTATTAATTCTCAATTATGGATGCATTCATATTTTAAAAAAATAGATGGTTCAAGATTATTTGGCGGAAGGTCAAAAGATTGAGCAAGTTGAAAAGGATAATTTACAAATTTAATTCTTAATTGACATTTTCTTCTTTGTCTTTTCCTTTTTTATCACTCTAAATATTGGAATGTGCTGGAATTTTTTATGAATATTGTATAATGGGACTGCATTTTTTTGTTACTCTTTTCTTCCCGCTCAAAATCTTGAAGTAGGAGGCTCTAGTAAATGTTGTTGTTTTATGAGTCTGAATTTCTTGGGGCTACATAAGTCAAAGTGTTACAAAATCTTATGATTGGAGCCATGTATACTTGTGGTTGCTCTTATTTTTTTATTTCTTGCATAGAAGATTGTATTTATTTTTACTAAGTTGGAATTCTTAAACCTTTCATTCTGATCTTCAAAAATTAATGCACATAAAAATGGTGTCTTTTTCTCTAATTTGTATATAGTGGACTAGTTGAATGGAGTAGAAGCAACCCTAATTACATATTTTATGAATTCTCTAATTATTGTTGCTTTGGAAATAACTTCATTCTAGTTGTTATTTAATAAGTTATGTTTTCGAGTGATACTTTATTGTGTGGCACAAATCATGCTAGACTTATAGTTTAAGGTTTACTCAAAAGAACCCATGCCACAATTACCATGAAGGCACAAAAAAAATCATGGAAAGACATTTTTGAGACTTAATTAGATCAATTACATATTTGAATGATTTTTTTTAGCAAGGGTGAAGCATGGCATAAATGAGAAATCACGAACATGCATATGGGACAACATGGAAATACACCCAATAGATGGCAAGAGCCACAACAGATTCCCATCTATTCTTAGTGCTTGCAAAGAACTCTAATATAGTGATTAAGCGTATTAAAGGTATGACCAGGGAATTCTCATCTTCTCTCAGTAGTAGGTAAAGATGGTGCTAAAATAGTGGGGCATTTGAACTACTATTGAAATACCCAGGATTTTGGCTCTCAGAAATTCTTAAGCTTTGAGTTCACTATCCTATTAGCGAATCATCATATAAGTTGTATGGTGTGGGTACGAGATAGGTGACCCAAATCACTAGGTACCTAATGGATGGTGGTTGGGGTTCTGTTATGACTTTGATTTGGTGGTATGAGTCATTAGGGATTATGAAAAGACATTGCAAGATCCTTAACCAAATCAAAAACTCAGAGACTTGACTTGGCTCAGAATACGAGTGTCTCACTAAGATCCTTGAGGATAGGTTATGATTGGTAGGATTGAGTCGTATGTTGTCTACTGTCTAGTCCTTGGGGTTCTGTCTTGCTAGACCATATGAGTCGTATGGTCTGGTCACGATTGAGAATAATAGAGTCGTATGGTCGACATTGTATAGGTGTCCAACTCACTGTCTTGGTGACACCTCAAGGGTACGAGTCATATGTGGTAGTCACGAGTCAAGGGGTCGACTAGTAACCACCTGCGGTCTTTTTACAGTTTTAGTTGGAGGGAAATTTATACATTTCTTACTTAAAACTCTTAAGACCCCCACTTCCCTATAATACTTTTTGGGCATTCATTCTATACTTTACAAGATTAAAACATCCTATTTGCCTTCTCAAAATCATCTCAAACATAATTGGTTAGGGTTTCTCAAGAGTGGTCATCTAAGGGCTTAAGGATCAATTTCTCTTCATGAATCTTTGTAATTTAGGCAAGTGACTCTTCCCTTACTGTTATTTCATTAAAAGTATATGTTTTAGTGTATGGTTTTCATGGTATTATTATGCTTTTGAAATAAAGGTTGGGGTTTTTGGATGTTCATGGTTGATTAATGTTCCTCATGATTTGCTTATGGTTTCCCCATGTTTTAACTATGGCTTTCCCCATGTGGATTCATGGGAATGGTTATTTAATTGAGGGTTCATGGTTAAGCCCCAAATTTGATCATTTTGGCTTTGATAATGGCATACCCTCAACCTATTTGTGAAATTGTCAATAAGAATGATTTTTTTCACATAGTTTAATTATTCTTGGAATCTTACATTGCATAAATAGTAACATGAATTGGTTTTGTTTAGTTTCATATGGTTTTGCAAAGGCTTTGGTGGCTATGGTTTGATTATAAATGGTTTTGGTTAATTTGAATTGATGAAGTCTAATTTGATTTAATGTTTTAGATGGCACAAGATAATGGACTTGCAAGCTCTAATTTTTGTATGACGATATCAATGGTTAATACCTAATTAAAAGACTCCTTGGTTAATTATTTGGAATGTGTATATGATTCAATATGGGCTTAAAGGGGGTAGAGTAGCAAAGTCGTGGAAGGTCGGGGTCTCGGTGGAACCGACACTAAAAACTTACGTTAGTCGATGTGAGAGTGGTCTTGGTGATTGGGTGCATGATGTAACTCTTTATATTTTTTAGATGAACTATTAATCCTGGGTTCTTTTCTCTGGTCTTGAAGGCTAACATGCACGGAGGTCCTTTCAGTATGGGAGCTTAACCCATATAGCTCTTGGGTGGTTTTAGGACGGTCAAGCTACACAACCCTGGTTAAGGTTTTAAATGCATGCTAAACCATGTTCCATACCCCAGAATGATATATATATATATATATATATATATATATATATATTTATATATGTGTTTGTATATGGTTATTTGATGTGGTTTTGAATGATGGCATTACTTTATCTTTATCCCTGAGTTACATGCTAATGTTCACTCCACTAACCATCTTCGGTTGTTATATCCCCACGTGATACAGGAATCAACTATACTATCATTCCTCATGCTCAGTGACTTGGATTAGAGGATAGCTTTAAGTCAGATTTATGTAGTGAGCTTTCACACTTCGGAAGACTCTATTTCATGCTACAGACTTCTTTCCATTTTTGTTATTTCTTTGGTTTTGGTTATGGTTGGGGGCATGTCCCGACTGGATATTCTTTGACTTTTGATAGAGGCTTTGTCGAACTACTATAGGCATGGGCGGTGTCTCTATTGGTGTTAGCCTTAGTATAGGTATTAGAATTGGAATTGGTATTGGTTGGATATTTGGTTGTGGTTGTTTGGTTATGGTTATAGACATCATCTAATGTCTTTAAATTATTATTGTTTTATCTTGTTATATGTTCGGAATTCATCTAACACGGGATGTATGGTGGTTAACTGCGGGGTATTGGGCTTGGTCTTCAGTTCTGATTAGACTTGAGATACCCGACACGACTAGGCCCTGGTTCGAGTCATGTCAACTACTCCGGGTCACTTTTGGGCCTTATTTGTAAAATCTATTTTTGCCTATGTTTGTAAGAAGTAAACTATAAATAGATGTCTTGGACATTTTTCATTCCTTAGACTATTTGAGACAAAGAATTAAGTTACTATTTCTCGTAGCGGATGGATTTCCTATTTTATCTTAGGTTAGCTTTATTGTAATTTAGATTAGTTCATCGAGTGGATTCCGGTTGATTGATCCAGAACACCTAACCTTGTTTTCACTTGAGTTACTTATTTGTGGAGTTAATTGAGTTTCTCTTTCTTGTGGATTCAAGTCTCTCCTTCCTTGGACTAACTTCATCTTGTATTGTATTTGGTAGGTGACGTTAACTAGTTTGTTGTTTTCCATTTATAATTTATAGTTGATTTTTTCCTTTGTTTCTTCACTTCTCATCTACTATTTGCCCACTATCTTATCGTATCATTGTTTGAATTTGATTTTATTTGGGTCTCTTAAATAGAATTATATCACAAGTGATTCAGTATCTAACTACTCATTTGTGTGCTAATAAATGTTTTTAACTTTCATAATGCCGATGCGCCCCTTTAAGTATCGATTGGTTTGGATGAAGAAAATATGACAACTATGTCATGGTAATTGAAGATTACTTCTAACATTTTTTACTAGAATTCGTGTCCTCTTTTGATTAACTGTATGGTTTTGTTGGAGCTATTTGAATGAAGGATATGGTCTCAACTAGAAAATGCTACCAGCCATTAGTTTATTTACTTTATTATTGCATTCAAAAACTGTAGGCCTGTAACCATTAACTTTATTAATTTAGCATATTGGACTTTGATGTTTCAATGAAAGTATTCTGTAGTCATGTGAATTTTCACAGTCAATTAAAGATTTATATTAGGTTAACACAGTCAATTAAAGATTTATATTAGGTTAACATTTTAAAGTACTAGTTTATTGCCTGTGTAAGTGAAAACATATTTAATTTTTTCTTCAATCACAGTATAATTGTAAAATTATTATAAAAATGAGAAAACTGAAATATCAAGAAAATCAGAAGAATTGACTAAAATCAAAATTGAGAGAATCAATTTTATGTTAATTTGATTTGGTTTATAGATTTAATAAATTAATATTATTGGTTTAATTATATTTTAATTAAAAACCAAACCAACCTGACCTAGTACACACTTATCTATAGATATTCCAAGTAATTTTTGGAAAATTTTTGATAAAATTTATTTGGTCATAGAGTTTGTCAATTTTTCACAAAAAAAAAAACAAGATCTCAAAAAATAAAAAAAAAGTGACTTTTAGATAATTCTAGATAAACTTGGAAATAGCAATAATAGACACATACCTTAATTGATGAACTAGATGCTAGGGTTTGAATCTTGGATCCCTATTGATGCTTAAAGTTGAATTCTTGGAGTTCTTGAGTTGGGAATCTTTAATCTTGAAGTACCTTGGAGAATTAATAAAGGAAAATGGAATTTCCTTAGGGAGAAAGCTTTGATGATCTAGGGTTTTATTTTCCTTGATAGGGAATGCTTTGATTTGGGAAAACTTCAATAAACAATAACTTGAGAATGATTTTAGGGATTAAATCCCATATCTGGACGAAATACTCTAACTTCTTAACCGAGTGTTGGATTTAGGCAAATTTGGTATCGATGGAAAGTTTATTCAATTTCCCACACAATGAAAAGTTGAAATCTTTAAAATTCCTCATGGAATAAATATTATTAATTTTGGAAGCTATCCCATAACATTCTCGAAATGAATTTAAGCTAGAAAAAGCATGGAGTATTACCTATCCTAACACCCTACATCCAATACCTATGTCACAACACAATTTCATGAGCAATGATCGAACCTACTTTATCCCACCATCACGTAAGCCAAATTATAGCTCAAAACCAACAGTGATGAGCTAGTTGGTGGAAAATGGCATAAATACCATAAATATGCAAGTAATTAGCTTTAATGGCATAAATATAGATGAATAATAGCATAACTGATGAGAAATAATAATAAGAGTTAAAATATCCCATTGCCTAATAAGATCAGTAGAGGAGCCTCTAATCAAAAGAATGTGAGTACTATAAAAGTTAAATATACAATAGGTAACAAAAACACCATAAAAAATTAAGAGATGGAGAGAAGGTAAACTCCAACTTTGAGAGCTCACCTTATCCCCAACATTGACTAGCACAATCATAGCATCAACAATGGAATCTAGTACTCATATCTACACCAAAAAGGTATTGAAGAATCGTATGAGTACCAACACAATGGGTACTCAGTAGGCATCATTGATTGACTGAGCTGAATTATAATATAAATACAATAAAATGTAAGATAATTACCTTACTCAAAGGGTAAAAGGGAAAACCCAAAATAATACTCTAAATACTAAAAGAAAACAACTGAAATAATAATATTAAAGAGAACATGGATATTTCTAGCATAATAGGGCCCTCATAAGCTCAAAAGATGCAAAATGAAAGTAAATTATTAAAACATCCCGCATTTCTGGCTAGAACATAAACCGTCATTTCTACGCATAAATAATCCAAAAGCCATGAATCCAATATTATTTAGTGTGTTAATCAACTATATAGTGGGGGAATCTAGTTGATCATGAATTAAGATCATAGATTCCCTTAACTCATGGACAAGTTGAAAGCCTTCCTATCGATTTAGTTTTGGTGAGTGTTTAAACTTATGTTAACCTTAATCGACAATAAATTTTATTTTATACATAATTAGACGGACTACTATATATCAAATGAAAGGTATTTTAGTCCTCTTTCCAATGGCACTAATTTTTCCTAAATCTGATATCAGGGAAAAAAGTTATGGCCATTTTATAATGAGCTATTAGAACTGCCAATATGCGACGGGAAGGGCGATGGACCATCGCGCCAGCGATGGACCATTACCTATCAGAACTAAGGTAGTAAGTCCATTTTTTGGCCAAAAAGAGATGGTTTGATGGAGTCTCCATCCCTGGGATGATGGTTTGTCGCCCAAACCATTTCGAACCTCCGTTAGGCGATCTAAAGCCCTTTTTAATGTGATTTTTGGTTCTTTTCAACTTTTTAATACCTAATTTTATCAAATAAAAGGACATAACTCCTCATTAATCCTTGACATCAAAATTAGGGTTTTTTTAAAGAACAAGGAATCAAAAAACAAAGCTGTAAGTTAAAAATTTCTAAGGAACAATTCGAGATTCGATTTTTTTTCTCTAAACTAATTCATCTAAGGTATGTAAGGTTGTCCTAAATCTGATGGGCATGATTTTTATATGAATTTAAATAATATTTTTTTCATAATTATGTAATTATGTATGCCATTATATGTGGGGTTTCGTTTTAGCACAAAAAGCATGCCCTGTGATATGGTTTTGAGAAGAATATTTAAAGATCATGGGGTTGGTTGCTTATATATGTCAATTGTTCAATGTGTGGACTTATGAATTGAATTTTAAAAGGTGTTATGAACACGAGTTGTGAATCTTTATACCCCATGATGATATTTATGAACACCACATAATGCTATTGTTAAAGTATTGAGAGCATGAGTTTTAAAACCCCTTTTTATCATGAAAAAGTGTGTCTGGTTAATGTTGTACTACTTGATAAATGTTGAAAATTCTTGACTATTTAGTATTGGGGAATTGATATGCAAATGTTTGGTGTATGGGAGTCTTATTGGCATTGATATAATGACTTGCATAAAATGTGTGGAGGAATCATCTTGAATGAAAAGAGGAAGAGAATATTGTAATTATGATGCACGTTTTGTCTTATATCAAACTTAAAGCTTAAATTGATGTTAGTTAGAAGGGTACACGAAGATAGAATGAGTCAGATGACTCTATTCAGGAAATCATGAATTGACGACATGGGAACTTTGTACCCTGCTATGTGATCTTGTGTACCTATTACTATGTCATCCCTAATTGGGACTAATGGTTAGAAGCCCTACTTTGTGATCTTGAGCCCAACCACGACATATTGATTTGATTGGGGTTGTGGCACCCTGTTGTGTGATCTTATGTGTCCTTCCCTCATTAATATTCCAATGTTAGCGGCAATTGAGACTTGGCTGTTAGTGAAAATGTGAAATTGTTCGGTGTACCATCTATCTCAATATTTTATAATAGCTCTCATCTATGTTATATAAAGATTGTATTTTGTTTTTGTATTACTCTACGTACTAGTACAATTGTATTAACCCCCTATATTTCAGGGTCACAGGCTCAGTCTAGAGGACCTGCAAAGCCATAGAGTTTTCTGCCAGAAGTGAAGTGTGTCTGTAGTTGGTGAGCATTTTTTATTCTGGAAGTCCTATTTCTTTATGTCATATGTTATTTATTTTGGTTTAGGTCCACTTCGGGCCTTGTCCCAATTTTAGTTGTGATGAATAGTTTTGATGTACTAGAGATTTTGAATAAAGATATTAGATAATGTTGAAGGTTTTATTGAATTCTTTGACTTTTCAGTCGAATGATGTTATTGGCCATGTTTTTTTATGAATCCATTTCTGTATTCTCTTTATAATTGTATGAACGTATATATGATTGCTTGTTAATAAAGAAGTATTCGAGCTTTCACAGCTCGGGATGCTTATCATAGCTAGGGCCTTATTCGGGTTGTGACAAATTTGGTATCAGAGCATAGTTTATGGTCCTAGTGTCTTTATGAAATTGCATTAGTTAAAGTCCTAGTTATGGGTTTGTAGAGCACCATACTTATAAGTGGGAGACTACAAGGTGTTTAGGAATGTTTCTCTTTCTTCATGTTCTAGTTCGTGCTATGGTGTCAGAATGTTTTTCATTCATACTATAGTTTATCCTATGGTGTCTTTTATATGAAAGTAAAGCTATCCCAATTCTTTCCTTACTCTAATGTTCTTAGATATGTCTCATTATTGAGGTGATTTAAGTGCAGAAGATTAGAATATAAATGATATGGTCCTTTCTGATTGAGTCATAAAAGATTATAAAATTATGCAAGGACTTGAGAGGAGTCCGTTATTTCTTCAAGGTGTATTGATTAAAGTGTAAACTTTAATCCTGATAGAATTGTGCTTTTCAGCTTGAGGTATTTAAGTGTATCCAGTCCCTTTCAAAAATTTTGTTGTTGATGTCATGCATAAGGGGAATGATATGTAGTAGAATGTTAAAACTGTACTTCTACCTGAGTAGTAGTGTATGTTAAAGTTTCATGACCTATTGGTAGTGACATTGGGCCAAAAAATTGGTGATATAAAGTCACAGGGTTAGAAGTCAGAGTGAGGGGGACTTTTATTTTGGGTAAATAAATATTTTAGTTGTATAACCATCAATTGAGGGATAATTTTTCATTTTATATTGATAGACTAATGTGGTCGTAGTGTTGGTAGATTGTAAGGTATTTGATAGAGGAACTGTTTGGCTATGATTTACATCTATTCAAAAATATGGAAGGAGCCTAGAGTGGATAGATAGGGTAGTTATAGAAATCCATTGTAGGTTGTGAATGGAAACGGTTAGATTAGCCAATAAGTTATAATTATAGACTCATTGTTGTTGTGGAATTTGAAGGTAGTCTAAAGGCATGCTTGGGTAAGTAAGTATGATGTGAGAAAGTAGAAAATGTAGATAAGATTGGGTTGGGTTATGTTATATAATTAGAATCCAATACCCCTATTGTAACTTTACCCCTTTTTAGTTGTATTTATTTAGTAGTCATAAACTAGTACTTCATGTGAGAAGGTATATAGTGGATTTTAAGATAAAATAGTGATGTCATAGAAGGGTTGCAATTGTAGGTAGTAGTTAAATGAAATGAGTATTTTGAGTTCATTTCCAAATTTGATGAACTAGTATAGTATGTTGCACGCTTCCCCGGTGGTACATGATTGTTCCTAAATTGTAGGCTTGAATTTTAGATATAGAATATGGTGGTAAGAATAGTAGCTTAAGATTAATGATATATATTTTATGGGAATGATTAGTAGGCTTGATGTGATTTGTGAAAAATCCTAGATGATGATTTATGAATAAGTTTAAGTGGTAATTATGAGGTATATGTGTATATGAGGACTAGTGTTAAAATGATGAATTGTGGGTGAGTCATTAAGTGGATAAGGGCATAAGTATAAAAGAATAAGTTGAACCCCTTGTAGTATGGCGTTAGGTAAGATTTTATGATATAAGTTATGTTATTAATGATCTAATGTTAGAAGGTTAAGTAGTGGAGAGTGGATTTTTTTTATGTAATAAGGAGTGAAGATCTGTATGATCATAAGACTACGACTTAAAGGTTTACGATGATAGAGGATAGCAAAAATTAAGAGTAGCGCTCTTTGAAAGCAATGCCTTTAGAGTATACAAAAAAAAAAGTTTGGCATTTATGTGTATAGTGCTTTGAGTATCTAGTTTGTGTTTTTTATATTGTAGTATAGAGAAGTCTGGTAAGTTGTCGTACAGTGTTCGTTAAAGTTAAATTGAGGAAATATTGGTAGGCAATATGAGCCTTGGGTATAGTTTTATAAATTTTGTTAAGTTGTAAGTTATGTGATTAGAGGTGTAATATGAGTATTCTAAAGATTTAAAGATAGAGTGTTAAGTATTTAAATGTGTGGATGTCCATGTCCATGTCCATTATAATGTTAGTCATAAGTTGATGACTTTGGGGTTAGAGGAAGTTATGATTAATATCCTTGAAGTGGGATGTCCCGGAATGAATTTAGTATTGATATGTTAAATTATTGAGGGAAGTATGTGTTCATGTGCGTACTGGTACCCCTCTATTGTATTGAGAATTGTGGTTATAGATTGATGAGAGATTCTCTCCTCAAGTCTAGAATTGTGACTTTGATCTAAGGGGGAGATGGTGAGTTAAGGTAGTTTCCGAATTTTCTCATTATTACAAGTTAGGGAAGAGTCATGGTAAACCTATTCCAATTCAAACGTATTCCTCCTACTTCAGTTTAAGAGTTCACTCTACCAATGTCTTATGTATCCTACCTATGTCTAAAAATTGAGCTTTCTATGTAAATCATGTCATGCTCCCACCCCCAAACTAAAAGCGTGATATCTCAATAAATCTAGTCTTTCACGTATTCATACTCTATGATACGATGTTTATGATCTATAAATCTATGTCCCAAATCATGCTTGGATCTAAGAAACTATGTTTTCATATGTTACTGATTCATCTTATGTCAGATTAGCCAAATGATAAATTTGTGTGAACTCATGTCTAATTCAGCCGTTAAAATAAGAAGCGATAGCTCTGAGTAGGAGTTCTGGTCTTAATCTTTGAATTTATGAATTCCGAACTTTTGTTATATGACTCATAAGGTAAGCACTTATGTTTCTCACTGTGGTTAGCCATAAGAACTCGTGCTATGTTGAATTTATGCCATAACAACTCTTTACTCATGATCTAAATACTTGACATAAGAAGCACTTCGTGATTGAATCGTATCTTCATTTCATGTCCCTCCTTGAATAGTACAAAAAGGTATAACCTATGGTCTGACAAGTGTTACTTCCATTCTTGATGATTGCGCTCGGTCCCTTAATGGCCTTCCGTATGTTAGTGTGATGGTGGTTGTGGAAGAGTAGTAATGTGTTAGGAAGGGGACTACATGTTCTTGAAAGTAAAAATCTTGAGGTGATTTCTGGAGCTAAGGTTAAAAGAGAAGAGGGAAGAAGAGACAACTTTTTGTTATGTAAAATAGTTAGAAGGGAAGTATATGGAGAGAATATTTGTGAAAGTAATTGAATTTGTTGGTCTTAGGGGAGAGGTCCATGAAGTGGGGTGTTGTAATGATAGGCTTGAATTTTGTGTTTGGTGAATAAATAAACCAATGTGACATGTTGTTAGTATTCCTTGAATTAAGACTTGAGATTGTGGAATTATAGTTATGAGGTGAGGTGATTTTTTAATGTGATGTAGAGTACAGGGTCCCGTAGTTTAAGTTAGCACCTCTTTCCTCTGAGTTAGGCTTCAACATAGGAGTATTATACAACATAACATAAATTATTGTGGTTAGATGTTCTACGGGAGAATTATAAATTGGAAATGATAAAGTATGTTGATTAATGTTAGGGTATAGATAAGTAGTGTCTCTGAGTTTAAGTTTATTCGAGATATCTTTGAGTTCGAGAATGTTTCTAATCTAATCTAATCTTATATCTCGCGGGGATCTCATCTCATGTCTTGTACTAATCTTAATCGGGATGAGGAGTCTTAGAAAAAAAATTACATGCCTTAAAATGTTTCGATCATGTGCCATAGAACACTTGCCAAGATTATGTTGATGTAAATCTTTGTTATCTCATGATGTTACCAATGTATATCAGGCCTACTATCACAAATTTAACTCATGCCTTATGTTGTAGTGATAACGATTCATAGAACTCATGTGCAAGGACATCCCGATATAAAGTTTCATTACCTCATGCTCTGTGCTTATGCATTTCACTAGGGGTGTCATAAAGTTCTTTTGATACCTTTCCATACTTTTAGAGCTTCAACAAGTCCCAACCCATCATTCGGGGACGTATAATCCCAAGGGGGAGATAATGTAGCACCACATATTTTAGGCTAGAATCTGAACCGTCATTTCTATGCAGAAATAATCCAAAAGCCATAAATCAAATATTAATGTAGTGTTTTAATCAACTATATAGTATGGGAATATAGTTGAGCATGAATTAAGATCATAGAGGTCCCTTAACTCATAGACGAGTTGAAAGCCTTCCTATCGATTGAGTTTTGGTGAGCGTTTAAACTTGGTCCAACTTCAATCAACCATAACATTTTGTATTTATTGAATTAGAGGGCCTACTATATATCAAATTAAAGGTCTTTGAGTTATCTTTCCAACACCACCAATTTTTCCTAAATCCTATATTAGTGTAAAAAGTTATGGCATTTTATAATGAGCAGTCTGAACTACCAAAGTGCGATGGGAAGGCTGACGGACTGTTGTGACAGCGATGGACCATCGCCCAAGCCATCGTAACTGAGGCAGTAAGTCTGTTTTCTGGACAAAAAGTTATGGTTTGAGGGACGGTCCATCCCTGGGGTGACATTTCGTCGACCAAACCGTCCCGAACCTCCGTTTAGCGATCTAAAGTCATTTTTAAAGGGATTTTTGGGTTTTTCCACTTTTTTTAACACCTAATTACATCAAATCAAAGGACATAACTCCTCATTCATCTATAACATCAAAATTAGGTTTTTTTCTAAGAACAAGGAATCAAGAACCAACCTCTAAGTTCACGATATTCAAGGAACAAATCAATATTCGAGTTCTTCTCTCCAAAACTAATTAATCGAAGGTACAAGGGGTTTTCCTAAATCGTATGGGCATAATTTTTATACAAATTTAAACAAGATTTTTTTTATAATTATGTAAGTATGTATGCCATTGTAAGTGGGCGTTCTTTTTAACACAAAAAGCATGCCCTGTGATATGGTTTTGAGAAGAATATTGAAAGATCATGGAGTTGTTCACTTATATATCTCAATTGTTGAACTTGAGGACATATGACTTGAATTTTAAAAGGTGTTATGAACATGATTTGTGAATCCTTATTCCCCATGATGATGTTTATGAACCCCATATAATGCTATTGTTAAAGTATTGAGAGCATGAGTTTTAAAACCCCTTTTTGTCATGAAAAAGTGTGTTTGGCTAATCTTGTACTACTTGATAAATGATGAAGTTTCTTGACTATTTCCTGTTGGGGAATCGATATGCATATGTTTGGGGTATGGGAGTCTTATTGGTGTTCATATAATGACGTCCAAAAAATGTGTGGAGGAATCACCTCGAATGAAAAGAGGAAGAGAATGTTGTGAGTATGATGCATGTTTTGTCCTATATCAAATTTAAAGCTTAAATTGATGTGAGTTAGATAGTTACCCAAAGAAAGCACGAGTCATATGACTCTATGATGAAAACCATGAATTGCCGACACGGGAACTTGGTACCCTGCTATTTGATCTTGTGTACCTAGAATATGTCATCCCTAATTGAGACCAATGGTTAGGAGCCCTGATTTGTGATCTTGAACCAAACCATGATATATTGATTTTATTGGGGTTGTGGCACCCTGCTGTGTGATCTTATGTGTTATTCCCTCACTAATACTCCAATATTGGGGGCAACCGAGACTTGGAAGTTGGTGAAAATGTGAAATTGTAAGGTGTACCATCTAGCTCAATAGTGCTGCATTTTTGTTGAAAAATCATTATACTATGCCCATGTGTTTTCAAATGATTTTGCGTTAAAGTATTTTATAATACCTCTCATCAATGTTATATAAACGTTGTATTTTGTTTTTGTATTACTCTGTGTACCAGTACAATTGTATTGACCCCCTATATTCTAGGGTCTTAGGCTCAGTCTAGAGGTACTGCAAGGCCGTAGAGTTTTCAGTCGGAAGTAGTGTGTGTGTGCTGTTGGTGAGCCTTCTTTATTCCGGAAGGCCTATTTCTTTCTGTCATTTGTTATTTATTTTGGTTAGGTCCACTGAATTCCTTGTTCCAGTTTTAGTTGTGATGACTAGTTTTTATGTACTATAGATTTTGCAGATAGATATTAGATAATGTTGAAGGTTTTATTGAATTCTTTGACTTTTCAGTCGTATGATGTTATTGGCCATGTTTCCGTATGAATCCATTTCCACATTCTCTTTACGATTGTACAAACGTGTGTATGGTTGCTTGTTAACAAAGGGGTGCAAGGGCCTTTACAGCTTGGGATGCTCGTCACGGCTAGGGCGTTGTTCGGGTCGTGACAATTATCCTACGCGAGCCCCTAAAAACCCAGTGGATGCAACCAAGAAAAAAAATGTTACAATAGTAAATATTTCAACCATCCCTACCTTGATACCATAAACATAGATCTTTCCATACTGTAAACACCAAACTCAAACCAATTCCATAACCATCCTAAGTAACCTCCTAATGTCAGATTCGAACCGAAAATAATAACTCATAAGTCAAACTTGAACTAAAACAAATATCATGAACATCGGGGTTGAACTAGATATAATAACATCGTAGAAGATAGACTTGAATTAGTCTTAATATCATAATTCACCGGACTTGAATCAGTATTTTCATCTCCCAAGTGCAAATCAATAACAAGCCATATTATGCCTAAATCCTCTTCAGGATCAAGAATGTAGATTGTATAATTATAAATGCCTAATGAATCTATAAGGAGCTACTAATAATCTTGACCTAAAGTGGGTCAGAGAGGCCCAGTTCTAACCCCGAAAGTCCATTCAAAGGTAATTCCTACCCCAAACTAGACTCAGGTGTCAAATCCCACAACATGGTGATGATCAAGCATCATTATGTCCTAAGATAGCAGTTCTACCTAAGGAACGAGTAGTTAAGTCAAATACACTTAATTAAGGTTCCTTAATGGGCTAAATAATCTAATTCACACTAGATATACCTTTAAAACCTAACTTCCAACCCAAAACTAGCACAATATCATATCAATATTATCATTAAGCTCAATCTAAGAGTAAAGTAATCCTAGCCTACCTGGACACCGAAGAAAGCCTAATAAAGCCAACTAAATTGGTGATTTCCCCTTCTAAGAAGCTTCTACATGATGCCAGGCTATCAAAATAGTATTCTACGCATCAGTAGGATAATTTCGATACCCATAATGCATTTTTATACATTTGGTTCAAAATCAAGTAAAAATTCCATCCGGATCCCCCTTATGGAATAGCATTTTGAAAATAGTCAACACGTCTCTCCAAGCTCAAGGAACATTTATCCTCAAGAATGGGCAAATTATGAGCTCAAACATTACTAATTTTAACCCATCATGAAATTAGGGATTTAAGACCTAAATATGAATGAAACCGAGAATTACACAGAAACTTACAATAATTTTGATGAGGAAATAGTTATTCCGAGATTACCAACACCGAGAATCACCCAAAGATTAGTCTCCCAATTTCCCACACTCTCTAGGAATCTTTAGCACTTGATACTTATGAGAAATGAGAAAATTGGATAAAGAGTTAAATTCAATTCCCTCCTTGGTGTCTCTTAAGTGACCACATGACCTCTTAAATAGTCATCACTAAAGCAGCATATGACCACTAAAGTAATACCTAGTCTAGGTCACCTTTTGCTGAAGAAGGCAGCGTGTTGCTTAAGAGACATCCGCTTTAGTGGTAATGTTCCCACTAAGGTTACTTGGAGTGACTTGGCTTGGACCAGCCACGGCTGCCAAAGAGACCAAAGGTACATCAGCTGAAACTTTGAATTTTCCAAGTTTCCACTAATCCTTTAGGATTTATTTGGAATTTCCAACTCAAACGAACTATACTTCACTATCAAATTCGATACTTCAAACTCAATGGCTCCATCAAACTTTCCATATAAGGCCATTTCAATGAAATATGGTCCCCACACCCAAGGGGTATTTTCACTAAATTCTGACTAGTAGAACGAAATGAGTTTGAGAGCTTTGGGATCTGAGCCGGAGATTCTCCTAGCCTAAAATTGATGTTCGAGAGCTGATAGAACTATCTGAATTGGCATACAAGGTTGTTAATGTAAAGTTGTTCCTTGATAGCTAATCCTTAACAGTAAAGACTACAAAATAGGGAATTGGCTCTTAAAACCAAACAGACTGCCCAATAAGTGAACTTTTAGGTCCATTAGGTCACAAATAACTTAGGAAGTTATAGGAAATATCTAAACGGTGAAAACGTATGGAAATGTAGAAAATGATCTAGAAGGTCATTACAATATCCACTACTAGAAGGATTTTTGTCTACCAAAATAAATGTTTAAGATATACCTAAGGATCAAATAGGTGGGCATATTGGGCCCGCATATCACTCTTGATTTCCCAAGTAGCTTTATCTATTAAGTGATGTCTCTACTGAACCTTAGCTATTAAAATTTCTCTAGAGCATAGCCGTCAGACATTCCTAGCTAATATGAATTGGCTCCTCCACAAAGGTCGGTCTCTCATTGAAATTAACCGAGTCCACCAAAGCACATATGACTCATTAGGGATGTAACACCGTAGCATAGAAACATAGAAAACCAGATGACCAGTGGAAAATTCTAGGGGTAAGACTAACTCGTAAGACACCTTTCCAATTGTTCAAAGAATCTCAAAAGGTCTAATATATATGGGGCTGATCTTTCCTTTACTCCCAATCCTCATCACACACTTAATTGGCAATACCCAAAGGAATACTCAGTCTCCAAATTAAAACCTCAAGTCACAAAGTCTATGATTTGCATAAGCCTTCTTCCTACTTTGAGTTGTCCGCATCCTATCCTAAATCACCGTGACTCCCATTAAAAGTTAGTACTATGGGGCCTAACCTCAGAGGTATCGAGCCACTCTATCGAAGATCAATAATTTATACCATATAATGCGTTAAATAGTGCCATCTTAATAGTCGAATGGTATCTATTATTATATGTGAAATTCACCAATGATAAGTGTTTCTCCCACTAACCTCCAAAATCCATGACCCAAGCTCGGAGCGTATCCTAAAAGACCTAAATAGTCCAATCTGACAGCCCATCGGTCTGAGGGTGAAAAGAGTTGCTAAGATCCACCTCAATACCCATCTCCTCCTGAAAATCCCCCCAGAAGCTAGAAGTGAGTACCTAGCCTTAGTCTAAAATAATAGATATAGGTACTCCATCTATGCAAACTATCTCGCGAACATAGATACAGGCTAACCTCTCAGCATTGAACATATCTAAATAGGTAGAAAATGTACTTATTTGGTCCACTAATCTACAATGACCCAAATGGCATCAAAACCATGAGAGGTGCAATGCTAACCACTAACAACGTCCATGGTGATACACTTCAACTTCTACTCGAGAATAGATAATCTCTTAATCCAGAAAAAATTACTTTGATGTTCGACCTTCACCTACTGACAACATAGACAATGAGGTACAAGGTCAACCACATTTGTCTTCATGCCATTCTAGAAGTAGTATTGCCTCAAATTCCTATATATTATAGTTGTCGCAGTGTTAATATAGTATCTGAAGCTATTAGCCTCATGTAATATCAATTAAATTAAGTTAACAACCCTCAAAACACGAATGTTACCATCATATCTTAGAATACCCTATAAATCCATGATATCCCTGTTGGACTCACCACTCATCTTCTAATCACGGATGATGCAATGCCCCCTACCCTCAAACTAGAGACTCCAAATCTTCTCAAGTAAGGAAGACCATGCCTTAATATTAGCAAGAATTCTCGTAGAATTAGAAATATCAAGATGCACAATCAAGTTGAAAAAGACTGGATGTCCCACGCCAACAACCTCTCTAAAATTAAAATAGAAGCCAAGCTACCCATACTCACTACCTTTCGACTCAAGGAACCCGCCCACGTTCCTCTTACTCAGATGGTCAAGAATTGAGATGTCATAACCTTTAGCGACTTCAACCATATCTACTGCCTAGAATTAATCTCTCTCTGAGTCATAAGATGTTAATGACAACAATGATCCATGTAGATCTCATAATGCATGCCATATAGATAATGCCTAAAAATCTTAAGTACAAAAACCCCCGCCACCAACTCTAAATCATGATAGGAGTAGTTGTGCTCTTCCTTGACACATAGCCAATAAATCGACCCTGTTGCATCGAAACACAATCCAAACCAATACTAGAGGCATCATAATATATGGTGAACCCTATTCACACAATCAAAATAAACAATATAGGAGCTGAAGTGAGGAAATCATTGAGCTTTCAAAACTCCACTCACATTTATTAGATCACTACAATGGATCCTTCTTCTAGGTCAATCTAGTCATCGATGTTATAATAGTAGCAAAACTCACAACTAACCTCCAGTAGTAACCAACCAAAATAATGATGCTGCGAACCTCTAAAGATATTGGTCTGGTCCAATCATGAATAGCCTCAATCTTCACTAAGTCTACCATAATCCCATCCTTAGACACCATGTGTCCTGGCAATATCATCGACTTAAGACAGAACTTACACTTTGAGAATTTCGTAAAAAGCCTATGATCTCTCAAAGTATGGAGCATAATACTCAAATATTACATATGATCATCCTTACTTCTCAATTGTACAAGAATGTCATCGATGAACACAATTGGTCATTGGAAGTCCTATATTGACGATCCATATCCATATTATGATGTACCACATTTCATGAGAGATTGTGACTATGCTCCTCGGAAAGAGATGGATTCACCATCTCAATCCTATAGGGAGTGTAGGTTCTCCTTATGTAGTGGTCGAGATAGAAATTGGAGTGATTGTCCATATGCCCCTCCCCACAATATACTAAAAAAGTTGCTAGTTCTTCTAGTGAGATTTATAGGAATCATGAAGAGAAAAAGGAAGAACAAGATACCATGTCCAATAGTTGTGATACACGGTTAAAAGAAATTTTGGATCGGTTAGATGCAATAAGGAATAACCTAGAGCACATTCATCAAGATTGGATAAGTGTCAGGAATGATGTAATAGGTGACGAAAAAAGCTTAAATCTATCATTACCATGCCCATTACCCAAGAGATTGGTCAAGAAGAGAAACCAAGCTATAATAATTATCTTGATAGCAAAGAATCCTCGATAACTCCCCAATTAACCATATCATATGAGCTGATAAAGAGGACAAAATAAAGGAAATGATGCTAGAGTCAAAATAAGAATCAACATAATTTTGGGGTGAAGATGTTTCAGACGAGGCTAACCCAAAGTTAGGTGTTGGACGTCATTCAACCCACTTTTCAACATTATGCTTAGAGGATGTGATGAGGATCCATGCCTCTGAATAAACGATGGATTGTGGGGATAAAAAGTCTGACTTTATATTTTGGAGTTTGATATTTTGAAGGAGCATATGGATCCCCATCTGTCAAAGGCCAAGATACTCAACTTCTGAAGTACAACGAATGGCCTATTGACAAACACTCTTTTACCCACAGATCTAATCTAGAAGATCGATGTAAAGTTGGGTAAAAGGTTCATGTTTTTAAAATGGTGAGATCAATGTTTGCTTACCATTTTACCACATCTTCACAGTTTCATCTTGGAAGATTTGAATTTTTTGTCCCTCTATCGCTCATTGCATATTGAATAAAAGTTGGGATGGAGATTCATATTTTCTAAGTAGAGACTTTAAAAGGAGGAGTGGAGGCATTGTGCTATGATGTTAAACTAAGTGCTCGATAGGATGCAACACATCACACCAAGAAAAGTGTCACATATCCTTTTATTCATGCATAATAGAGTAGATTTTGTTTTTGTATATGTTTGAGCATGATCCATGAAAAAAGAGAGTTGGGAAAGTGGCCTATTGGCCTAAACAACTAAGAGTAAAGGCCTAGATTTTGGCCTTAGTTACCACAACCACAGTCCGTGTCAACACGATCGCAGATGCCACGAGTCTACATTCGTAAAATGACGACTACAATCGCAGTCATACTAGTTTAAGTGACCATCCAACTATCATTTCCCCAGGCATTCATTCTCAAAATTCACTCAAAAGTCTCCTATATGTTAACATTGCATAAAGTATCCAAGTGTTCATCTCAACCCTATTGCATCATTTATTCGATGTGTATTTTCAAACTCCCTCCCTTTTACTTTCATTATAGGCCTGGGACATGTAGATTGAACACTAGCATAAATCCTTTTTTACAATTTCAAAATTGTGCTTGTTTGTATTTATTTTTGTGGTTAGCAGCTCTAGGATATTTACCCGTCATTTGGCAAAGTCTTTAATACCCATATTTTAGCCAACATGGTTGAAATAGAAATGTATATTATGACTTTATTCAATGCCTAAAAGAGTTCAAGGTGAACTCCTTCAAATTTGGGGAGTAGGCTAAAATCACGCAAGCTATGCTTACTTTATATTATCATGATGATTATGTTCCTAGATGATAGACAAATTTGGTGTTAACTACCCATATATTGAGCAGGGAAGATCTATTGATGATAATCTTGAGTATCGCAATCGTGGTACTGATGACCATGATCGCTGAAGCATAATTGCGGTCAATGCTCCACGGTCGTGATACTTGAGGATTGTTGTCTACAGAAAACCAAAATTTTGCCGAACTATTTTTCACCCCTGAATCTTCTATAGCATTTCTAGAAGAGATTTTATTGCTAATCTAGCATAAGTTTTGCTTTATAAATATGACAAAAAGTTTGAAGTATGTTCATACAGGTACTCAGCTACAAAATGGAAGACTCAAAGAATATCAGACCCATATCCTTAGAAAGCCATAACAAGTGTTACAATGAAATCCCAATGTCTAAGATATTTCTACAAAAGAGTATCTCTATGGATAGAGTCCTAGAGAAGTTCCAATTCTTTAACAAACTTTCTACTATCAAGTAACATGCTACAGGGCTACCCTAGGGGCTAAGAGAATCCTCCACTACTCGTCACTCATATGTGGATTAGTCCGACTATGAAGTATATCAGGAAGAGCTAAAAAAGCATGGTGCCAGGGTTGCTAAATTGGAGAGAGCATATTCAGCATTGGCAATATCACACAAGAACCTCTGGGAGTCATAGGAAAAGATGTTAACGAGGGAAAAGAAGAGAGAAACATTCTTTACTAAACTGTAGAGATGGGTAAAGGGAATCTTCAAAGTACTTAAACCTAAAGAACATCTACCTTCATCAAAGAGCGAGAGTGATGATGGAGCCCCTACTGAGAGGTCTGGTATTGATAAAAGTGGAGATAATGCAGGGCGTATCAGAGAAGATGAAGCTACTTCGAGGAACATCCTTTACTCTTATCTTGTTAACTAGGCAGTGGGAGCACAACCAACTTTTCACTAGGGGTTGTTTGTCCATATATCTTTACTGCATGGATGTCTTTGGGGTAGTATTTTTATGATACTCTTGATTCTATTTTTTTTTTTTGAGATGCTACATTTTTGGGTACTCTGATGGTGCCCGCATTTTATGGATTATCATGCTTTTCTTTTATTTTTAGTATTCTTGTAAATTAATTTTATTTTGATCTTATTGATGCATGACTAGATTTTACCTACGATAAAATGAGTAATGACATTCTCAATGGTAAAGCATTGTGTTTAAGTTTTGAGGCATAGATGCAGGGGAATTTTGAGTACTCGTAACATAAATTTAAATAATGCAAAGGAAGTCTGAGTACCTGTGGCATTTTAAAGTGCAGACTTTGGATCACATTGTACATCTAAGTAGCCATATGGTTAATTTGCCCTTTTTTATGCCAGAATGTGAGACTAAGGCTTTGGTTTTATCGATAGTTTGGTAAATTAAGTGTGGTGCTAATGTAAAACAAACAACCCCCGCCATCCAAAATTTTTCAAAATCAAGGGCATAGATGTGAGCAACTTTGTAATAAACCTTTTGCTCTTTTTGTGGCTTTGCATATTGTTGACTTGTAAACAATGATAAATACTCCAATTTTGTCTCTCAGAAGGGACAATTAAACCTCCTTGGTGTGTTTTTGTATGCCATGAGTGGTGAGCTTTTTGTATTCATCTTTTGTTCACTTGTGTTATCTAGAACTTTCCCCGTTAATCTTTCAAAGAAAAATTTGATTGTATTTGGTTGGAGATATGATCTTAGGCAACCTTTATGATTTTGGAAATCCACTCTAGCCTAAAAATCCTACCCAAGCATGAATATAATCCATAGTTACCCACTTTGATCCTGTTGTCCTTTCATTGGCAAACACATTATAAGCCACACCCATTCTTTTTATCCCTCTTTTAAACATACCCTTCTTGAACTTGAAAATCCAACTTGAGGCTAAAATCCTAAGTTAGGGGTGGTAAATTTGATGAAAGAATTTTTGAGGACACAAAGTGTTAGTAGAATGCCAAATATGCCTAAGTGTAGAAATAAAGGGATAGAAAAAACAAGGATCCAATAAATGATAGAATTGAATGAAAGGTTCAAGAAAAAGAGATAAAATAAAAATGGTGAACAAAGGAAGCAAATTGTAGGTAGAAGAAGAAAGAGAAAACAAAAAAGAGTGACCAATAGTCAAAAAGAAAGATTGAAAAGTCTGATGTTGACGTTCAAGGAAGGGAGTAGACATGTTGTTCCAAAAAAATATCCTACCCTAACTGAAATCTATGATACAACCCAATAAATCCCTTTGAGAACTCCAAAAAATTACTTTTTTTGTGGTGGCGATCAAAAATAAGGGCAAGCCTATTGTATGACACTTGTTGCATTGAGTTTCTTTTATAAGGGGGAGAGTTTTTGCACTTAAAATTTCTTATTGCATATTTTTTAGTTTGCTCTATGGATTTCACTTTCTTGTAGGGTCAGCAAGTAAAACAAGTTAAGGTGGGAGATTTTGTCACCTTCCATCATTGAGGCAAATGGAGTATAACATAGTTCTGGTCAAGAGGGATTCACTTTAGAAGCATTGGTGGTTGTTTCTTGATTGCTCTATATGGTCTTATGAATTATTTAGTGTTGCATTTTATAGTGAGGGTTGTAGTGAAATTAGCCCAGCACTTGTGCACTAAGCTACTTGTAGTTGTGACTAAGGTTGAAGTCATTATGGCCTTTGGGGAATAAAGTTTGGACATAAATGATTATGTCTCATGGTAAGAGGTAGTGTTGCTTGTGGACAAGCAAATGCTTTCAGTTGAGGGGTTGATGAGTGGTGATTTTACCACTCAATATCACTAAACCATCATATATATTACCTTTTTTAGGTGAATAAATGAGACATATTCATGAGTAAATGCACTAATATCCATTTTTTACAAGTATAGCGTTTAAATGATAAGAAAATGTAGAGTGGAGTGTAAAATGATCAAAAGGGAGCAAGAAATTGCAGTTACAGACTTCGAGCAGGAACTGACCTCAGTTACCATGATCGTGGTCAGGTGACCACACTCGTGGCAATCAAATAGAAGTCAAGAAACCACAGTCACTTAATATAACTGCGATCACATAGTCGAGATCACAGCCACACACAAGCGATCACGTCTAAGCGGAAGGCTGCAGCCAAAGGGAAAAACTTGAAATGCACTTGGCTAATCCCAAACATTGACAAAAGAGGACTAAAACCCTATGCATAAGGCATTGAACAACAATTCCATCTACCCCAATTTTTTTAGGTTTAGCTTTTTTGTAGTTCATAACCTCCATTTTTTGTAAAAGAAAATATTGTATAAATTTTGGGTGAAGAATACATTGAAGACTTTCTAAGTTGAAGATTTGCTAACTTCCATTGTTGATATTGTGGGAGAGCCATGTTTGAAGTAACATTCACTTAATTCTTCAACAATTTATTTCAATGGAGATTATGGGTATACCTATGCTTATTTATCTTATATGTATCTAAATTTCCCTATTGGGGTTATGTGTGAATATGGGTTTAAAGTATGCCTGGGTTGTTATTATTAGCATATATTTGGCAGTTCATGTTTACGGGTTTCGCGATTGCTATGCTATTTTGTTTGGGAATTGATGGGTGAAAGCCCCAAATACCCACATTGGTTTGATGAATAAAATATCCAAGCTCTTGAAAGTTCAAGGCCATCTTCGAAAGAAGGGCTTTGGGTGAACTTTAGGAATCCATATCATCCTCAAAAGATGGATGTGAATACCAAAGTAATGATAGGTAATTACGTGTGTTGTTTTCTAAATTTGTACCATCTTAGACATAAGGGTGAATGTTAGGTTAACTATGCCATGGGTATCGTCAAAGAAATTAGGATGCCTAGATTGAGGTTGTGGTTACCAGTTGCTGAACACACCTACTAGGTATTCGAAAGAATCAGTGGGTGAAATTTTGTTCTTTTGTTGAAAAACTAGCATCAAAATCCATAACCAAGCGTACCCATATTTGATTTACTAAATTGATGTTGATGATTAACACCCATATGTCACTCCCTTAGTTGTGCATAATACCAAGATCTATGCTTAATTGTTAAAACTCTAATTATTCGTAGCCCCAAATTTATACTATAAAAACCCAAAAAGAAACATAAATGTAGGAAATAATCTCCTCATTTTATTTTTTTTGTATCATTTGGTTGAATTTAACTTGTATTTATCATTTCAAATTAATTTGATTGCTACTCACATTATTCCTCATGGATTCAACCCCGACTCTAAAGTTGGGTAAATATATTGATGACGACGGTCTTGCACTTAAATTGACGTGTATGTTGAGCATTATCAGTCTCAAAAAGGCACAAATTACAGATCCTATTGTCAAAAACTATTAACTCATACACATCCTCTCTTGGTATCCCAAAAAACCTAGGAAAAACCAATATCAAGAATCTACCCAATATTTTCTGCTTCTCAATAGATATAGTAGGCTGGGAAACTACTAATTGAGCAACTACCAGCACTAGAGAGATCCCAACCCTAGGAGTCGTAGCTACAGGCTACCCCTACCTCGGTACCACTCTGATCTATAGATTGAGCACCATCAAATGGTATGCCATAAAACCCAAAAGTTAAAGTATAGCATCTTTGAGAAACAATAACAAAATAAACCCAGGTGGAGCCTGGGTTGCCTCCTATCCCATTATTGGCTGGGGTGGAGAAATATCTAGTGTAGTAGATGAGATAGGATCTACTAAAGGATCCCTATCCGGATCTCTAGTTGGGGATACATCTCTCTCCTGTCCAAACTTCTAAGTCTTCTACACTCTTTGGTAGGATCCCTAGTTGCAGACTTGAAGTACTCATCTATAGTAGTAATAGCTCATGTCCTAGCCATCTACAAAAGAGTGAAACCAAATAAATCTTAGAAACCAACGCAGACTCGTAACACAAATTGAGTGAAGGAAGTGAACACCTTCTAAGAATGTTCTATAGCCTCCCATTTATAAGAAATAGATGCCATCATTACAATCTATCAGACTCTACTAGATATTTTCTCTTGTACAAATAATACTAGTGAACCTACGCTCTGATACCAATTTATCACAGCATAATTTCACAAATCATGATGGAACTGAATTTATCCCACCCATAGGTAAGCCAAATCGTAGCCTGAAAATACATGTAATGTGTAAGTTGGTGGAAAAAATGGTATAAATGCCATAAATATGCACGTGATTCATTTATAAGACATAAAATAGTTGAATTATGGCATAACTAAAGAGAAATAGTGAAAAGAGTATCAATATACCACGACCTAGAAAGGTCGGCACAAGAGCCTCTATTAAAAAGACTACAAGTACTCTCAAAGTCGAATATACAATGGTCTAAAAATAGAAAGATTGTCCAAAAATAGAAGATGCAGAGAAGGTCCACTCTAGCTCTTAGAGCTAACCCTACCCCAAACCCTGATAAGAATAATCATAGAGTCAACAATGATAGCTAGTACTCAAATCCGAATCAAAAAAGTATAGAAGTACAATATGAGTACCAATACAATAGGTACTTAGTAGGTATCATAGTCGACTAAACTAAATTATAAATAAGTACACTAAAATACAAGATAATAAGCTAAGTCAAAGGAAAAGGGGAAAATCTTGAATAATACTTTAAATACGAAATCTAAATAACAGAAATAATAATTTCAAGGACAACGTGGGTATTTCTAGCCGAACAAGGCACCCATAAGGCCAAAAACTGTAAATAAAAGTAAATAATCCAACGTGATCCCCTATAAGCCTGGTGGATGCCACTAAGAAAAAGAAGTAGCAATAGTAAATACTCCAGCTATTTTCATCTTAATATTGTAACTGTATATCTTTCCATACCACAAACACCAAATTCAAATTGGTACCATAATCATCATAAATAACCTCCCAATGGCGAACTCAAACTGGAAATAGTGTCTCACAAAACAAACTTAAATTTGAACTAATATCATAAATATCGAGATTGAACCCAACGTAAACCATCATAGAGGCTAACTTGAACCAGTCTTAATATCATAAATTGTTGGGCTTGAACTACTTTTATCATATCCAAAAAACAAATTTAGAATAAGCCACAATATGCCTAAAGCCTTTACAGGCTGAAGAATGTAGATAGAATAATGTTTAAAGACCTAATGAATCTATAAGGAGCTAATAGTAATCTAGAGCTAAGGTAGGTAGAAGCGGCCCACTTCTTACCTTAAAAGTCAATTCTAAGGCAATTCCTAACCTAAACAAGAATAAGGTGTCAAATCCCACTACAAGGTGCTAATCAATCCTCACTGCACCCTAAGATTAAAATTCTAGTTAAGACATGAGGAGTTACGTCAAATACACCAAATTAGGGTCCCTTAATCAACTAAACTATCCAATTCACACAAAATATACCTCTAAGTACTAATTTTAAACCCAAAACTATCACAATATAATATTGATACTATAATTAAGCTCAATCTAAGAGAAAGGAAAGCCTAGCCTACCTGGACGCAGAAGAATGCCCATCAATGCCCGTTAATTAGAAATTTCTCTTAGGAGAAGCTTCTGCATGATGCCACAATATCAAAATACTAATATACACCTTAATATGAGAATAATTATACCATATTTCATTTTTGTGCTTTGAATCCAAAATTAAGTCAGAATCTCATGTGGGGCTTACTTTTAGAATCACTTTCAAAACTGTTGAAACGTCTCCCTCTGTTCAAGGATTATTTACTATCAAGAATGGGAAAATTCTAAGCTCAAATGATACCAATATAAACCCATCAAGAAATTAGGTATTTAAGACCAAATTTGGGAATTAAACAAAGAATTAAGAAAAAACTTATCAGGATTTTGATGAAAAAATGAGTATTTTGAGCTAACCAACACCCATAATTGCCCAAAGATTTGTCTCCCAATTTCCCCCACTCTCTAGGGCTTTTTATCTCTTGCTACTTCTGAGAAATTGGAGAAAATCAGGTAAAGAGATGAATTTAATCCCCTCTCAGGTGCCACTTAAGCGGCCATTTGACCACTTAAGTGATCACCGCTAAAGTGGCATATGACTGCTAATTTTGTAGGGGAGCTACACTATTCTTTTTGAGCCCAATTTGAAATAGTATGCACATAAACCCAAACACTAACCAAGGAGTCTCATACAAAGGAATTTACAACTTGCTGTCGCCATACCAATTAAGCTTCCAAACTCATATAATCATGCTAAACCAATCCATGTATCTGTTTGACTCCAAAGTTCCATTTTAAAATCCAAACCATGGCAACCAAAGGCCTTTCAAATTAATTTTAACAAACTATCCATTAAACAAATATAATGGGTTCATAAATAAGTTGAATTATGTAATTGTCCATGTACAAAAACTAGATATAAAAAGTTGGTTTGGGTTAGTGCCATTACCAAGCTAAAAAGTTATCAATTTAGGGAAACCCGTGTTCCCCATTCCAATTCCCATAATAATGCACCTATTAAGACCAAAAACCATAAACTTAAATAATAAATCATCAATTTAAATCATGGGAAAAGAAATTCAAGTGATGTCAATCAAAACCCCTCAACCTAATTTGAAACCCATCAATTTAAACACATAGATAATGTGTAAATAAATACTACAATGTAAAATTAAAGTTAGAGAATGAGATACATGATTCAAATACATAAAAAATTAAAAATATTTTAGAGTTCAGAGCTTGAATGGTGAATCCCTTGCAAAACTCTTGCATGTTCTTGGATTTTGACTTTGAGAGAGAAAGAGAATGATTTGATCTTTGAGAACTGAAGGAAATGAGATTATTTAATTCTTAAAGGTCGTACAAGGAATGAAAGACTAAAGACCCCTCACACCAAGTGAAAAATATAAATTGGGAATTTTTAACACAACAACATGGAATGCCAATATCGCGGAGGCTAGCCTCTGTGCCACACTGCTATCGCACATGCTAATATCACAGGCCCTCAATTTCTTGGTGTCCCTAAATGACCCCAAACCATTTCAAATAATTCCAAAACATTCGTAAAACAACCTTTTAACACCGCTAAACATAATTCTAGTAAAAATTGACATTATAAACACAGAAGGGTCAAGAATAAGATTAATGAAATTTTGAGGAATCTTACACTATCCTCCTCTTAGGATCATTTGTCCTAGAATGAAGAGTTAGGCTATTTTTAGCACGACATTAGCAAGAATGTACTACAATCAAATGACAAATTACAATATGTGACAAGAGAAAAACAAATATCATACCTCAAGTAGTGTCATCAAATATGGGGAACAATAATAGGTATTTGGCCTTCATATCTTCCTTATATCCCATGTAGCTTCTTCCACCCTTTTTATTTTTTTAAAAAACCTTCACCGAAGCTACATCCTTAGTTTGTAATATGTAAACTTCCCTATCTAGCATCTCAACTGGGACCTCTTTATAAGAAAGAAATTTTGAAATATCGACATCCTTAGCAGGGACTATCAACGAAGGATTACCTACACATTTTTTTAAGCATAGACACATGGAAAATAGGATACATAGAAGCCAAAATAGTAGGCAAATCTAACTCATAAGTGACTTTCCCAAATCTTCTTACAACTTGATATGGACCAATGTAATGGGGACTGAGCTTCCCCTTCTCCTAACTCCCAATCACTAACCTCAAACTTCAACTTCCTTCACCTCATGTCTTTATAAGACTTTTGCGACTTTAAGCAGTCTAAAGTCATTCCCTAATAACTTTTACCTTATTTACGACTTAGTGAACCAAGCCAGGTCCAAAAAACCTAGTCTCACCTATCTCAAACCACCTAATAGGAGATCTCTACCTTCTACCATAAAGAGATGATATTATTTAAATACTATAGTGGTAACTATTATTGTAAGAAAACTCAATAAGAGTTAAATGATCAATCCAACTACCCTTAAAGTTAATTACACGGGCCCTTAGCATATCCTCAAAGATTTGAGTAGTCCACTCTACTTGTCCATTTATTTGAGGGTGGAAAGTTGAGCAGAGATTCACCTAAGTACCCAGAGCTTTTTTAAAAGATGCCAAATATGAAAAGAAAAATGCATACCTCGATCTAAAATGCTTGTAACTTATAAAGATTTGAATGTTGATATTTTTTTACAAATTGAATCTACCCAGGAAACAACTCGCATGATGAGTCGTTATCACTCATCATTAGTCATATGGTGTCACTTATTTCCTGGTTTAATGCCCCGTATTTTGGGCTACAATATAGACCATGATTCCGATATGTTAATAATCCCGAAGCCATAAATCCTATGCCAATATGGCATGTTAATTATTTATGTAGTATTTGAATCCATTCAAGATTAAATTTAGACCATAGAGGTCCTTCAAGTCAAGGACAAGTTGAAATTATTTCAATCGATTAAGTTTTAGTGAATGTTGTAATTTCTGTCAGCTTCCATCAACCATAACTCTATGCATATATCGAATTAGAGATCCTAAAATATTTCAAATGATAGGTCTTCGATTTAGCTTTCCAACAATATCATTTTTTCTAAAATCCGACACCCGAACAAAAAGTTATGGCTTTTCAAAGTAGTATGCGTTGCCTAACAAATCGCACATGGCCACTGGAAAGCATATGCAATAGCATATGTGGAGCCTATGTAAACATAGGTGATAGAATAGGTGGATCCTATGTAAACATAGGCGATATCATATGCGGCGCCTATGTAATGGTTTCAAGTGACTTAAACACTCCGTTTTAGGAGCAAAATGGTCCTTTTCACACCATTATTCAGCCATAAACACAAAATTCAGTCCCTAATTCTCCAAAATACATCCAAATTCATATAAAAATTCTCAAGAACACTCCCAAGGGTTTTAAACTAAAAACCTAAATAAATCAAGATTTAACCGTGGGTTTTCAAAATCAATTAGAGATTCGGAATCCCCAATCCATAGGCTTTAAAAGCACCCATAATTTTCCAAAATAAAGGTACGTAGGGTTTTCCTAAATTCTCATGGGCATAGAAAAATCATGTTTTAGAGTGGGGTTTTAGAAACTATGTATATATTCACGTATTAGATGTTTTAACATCGTTGTTTTGGTCTTTTGACCTTCCCCAAAGTGATTTGAGAATATGTATGTATGAAAACATGTATTTATGAATGAATTCTTATTGAGAGCATGAATTTTGGTGAATTCCCTCTTATTATGAATTTTCAGATTTTTCATAGCATATGAATTATTTTGCAATGAATTCTTGAAAAACACTATATGAAATGGTTGAACTCTTATTATAATTTAAAGGTAGTTTTAAATCACTAAATAGGAAATTTAGCATAACTGTTTAATGTTCATAATGCATCTAATAAAAGAGTGCATGATTTGCTAAAGGTACTAGACCACCATATATTTGATGAAGTTTTTGCATGATTTTGACTTGAGTTTCAGAACATGAAATCTTCTATATCAGTTGCATGTCTTTGGGTGGTCTAAGCTTTGCTTTAAATGAAAGATTTATCTTAATGCATGATGGCTCAAAAATAGGACTTCCAAGTCTTGGTATGACGATACCAAACTTAGAAATGGCCATAATAGACACAGACGAATACAGAAATTAGACTTTATTAGATTTGCATGTTTTAGAACTTCAGAATAATGCATGTTCAGAAAAGGCTAAAATGGGGCATAAAGAGAGCTTAGGTGGTTCCCCAAAAAGAGCGTGAGTTTAGACAACTCTTTTCCCAAAATCGTGCTTTGCCGACCTGGGTGTATTATTATATACTGACTTAAATATCAAGTGGTGTATTAGATTCAGGAACTCTAACCCTTGTGCCACACTTGGGTTGAAGGTTTCCCCGCTGAGTCGATGGCAGATTCCATATCGCTCATTGGAATGTTTGATTTGTAGGGGATACCACCTAACTCAGAAGTAATACATAAATCAGAGTTTGATATTTACTGACAGGTTACATATTTTCAGAAAGTGCCCATGTGTTTTTTAGAAACTATTTTATGCATGATGTTTTGATTAAAATTGCTCTTACGTATTATATATATGTTTAATTACTCTATTTTGGATTGCTTTATGTGCCAGTACTTTTGTGCTAAACCCCCCTCCTTCCAGGTTTTGAGACTCAGTCTAGGGGTCTAGATGAATAGTAGATACTTCAGATCGCAGATCAGATTGTGCAGTGGTGAGCCTTCTATTCTAGAAGGCCTATTTACTTTTAGATATTTATCTTTAGTCATTTTTAGGTCTATGGTGGCCTTGCCCCAGATTTTAGACTGTTTTTATTAGTCATGTAGTAGAGATTTCACAGACGAATTTTAGATGTTCATAGATGTTGTGGGACTTTATTTCTCATTATTGATTTTATATGACTTATGACTATGTTTCCATAATATTATGTATCTTCTGCATTTATTTAATTATATGAATTATGTGCATGATTACCAGATAGACAGAGGTGTTTCAAGCCTTCATGGTTTGGGATACTCGTCATGGCTAGGGCCCCAATTTGGGTAATGACAAACTTGGTATTCGAGTACGGTGCATGGTCCCAGGGTGTCTGCAAAATAACATCAGGTAGAGTCTTGTTTATAGGTATATAGCGTGCCACACTTATAAGCAGAAAGCTACAAGACATTTAGGAATGTCTCTCTTTCTTCATGTTCTAGTTTATGCAATAGAGTCAGAATATTTCTCTTTTATACTCAAACTTGTGCTATGGTGTCGTCCATACGAAAGTAACAGTCATCCCAATTCTTTCCTTACTCGGACAATCTCAGATATGTCTCATCATTGGGCTGATTCAAGTACAGAAGTTTAAAGTCTAAATGGTATGGTTTGTTCTGATCGAATCATATAAGATTTTTGCAAAGACTTGAGAAGAATCCTTTAGTGCTTCAGAGTGTGTTGGTTTTAGTGTGAACCTTGATTTTGATGAAATCGTGCCTTTCAACCTATAGTATTAAGTGTATTTAGTTTTTTTTCATAACTTATATTGCCAGTTTCATGCTTCAGAGGTAATAAGGTGTAACAGAATGTTAGAAATGTATTTCTACCAGAATGGTAGTGTGTGTTAAAGTGTTCTTGTCATGACCTATTGGTAATGAAATTAAACCAAGAAGTTGGTGATGTGAAGTCACGAAGTTAGAAGTCAGAGTGAGGATGATTTACCCCTTTATAGTGATAAACTAATTTGGTAGCTAGTAGCATGTGTGGACAGTATGGTAGTCCATAGAGGAAGTGTTTGACTCTGATTCTATTTCTACCGAGTAAGATGTGTATTCTTAGTTCATTAAATATTGCGTATTAAATATCTATCTCATAAAATATTGACATCAAAGTGTTGCTGAAAAATAAAGTCTAGTGAAGCCGAGTGAGGCCTATTTTGATTCACTAGCAACTTTTTGCCCAACTTATTGTTCTTGTGTAGGTTTAATGTATGTATAGCTAAATTTAGTTGCATGAGATTGAGTTGGTAAGGGGATGATTCGTCCTTGTGTGTTATTAGTAGAAGATAGAGAAGGAGTTGTTAATCAGGGTTATTTGTTGGTTGCTTGATTATGAAAATGGCTATATTAGTGAGTAAATTATGATTATAGACTCATGGTTGTTTGAGGAATTTGAAGACAGTCTAAATGTATGCTTAAGTAAGTAAGTATGAGGTGAGAAATTCTCATAAGTAGAGAAGGTTATATGGGGTTATAATATCAGATTAAGGTTGATCATGTCTATTATATGACTTTACCCCTTGACCTTCTTTTCGTTGGTAGTTATAAACTAGTACAACTTGTGAGAAGGTAGGTAGTGGATTTTAAGGTGTTTTATGGACTAGTATATTATGTTGCACTCTTCATTGGTTGTAAATAATTGATGCTAGACTATAGGCTTGAATTTAAATGGTGTGGTGGTGAATAGTGGCAAGAGATTGATGATACATGTTTCGTGGGATTAGATTTGTAAGCTTGATGTGTTGAAATAGTATGTGCTAATGGATTATGGTAGGGAAAACCATTAGGTCATGATCGATTATTGTGGTTATGAATTTCTAGTGTACTAGTGTTTCTTGATATTTATTTCATAGTTTCTAAGTGAGGATTGTGTGTAAGGTTGGTTGTAAATCATGTTTAGTACTAGACATGAAGTTTGAAATAATTGATGGCCATAGAGGTGGATGTGATGATTTCTTGGTTAATAATACTTGTTATACGGAACTAATCTATAGGCTTGAAAAGTGTATGAAAGTGCCTAATTTTATTTGATTCGTAATAAAGTATGACATTCTATATATGATGTAGCAGTATCCCCAAGGTGGTATGAAGCTGTAGTATTTTTCTAAGGCTATTACATGTTGTGTGTGACTACTGGTACCGTTGAGTTGCTAGGTGGAAAAAAACTAGCTAGATGGTATATGTTTTTCAAAATAGCCAAGTTAAGGACCTTTAATTGATAACGTTAAGCCTTTTGATATGAACTTGATTCTCATGGTAGAGGAAAATAAGTTTGAAGGTGCTATATGGGTAAACTACAATAGAAATAGAGTGGTTCATTGAAGACTTGGTGATACCCATGTTAGGTGTTATAATCTAAGCTCGAGTCCATAGAAGTTGTGCTAATAGGAATAAGAGTAGAGGCACTAGAGGGTGTGCACTTCAACTTTGGGGATACTTATGAAGATTCGAAGTTAGTAAGTGTTCGAGTAATAATAATGACTATTAGGGTTACATAATGATAGAGTGTGCCTCAGGAGGTAGTATTAGCAGTAGGCGCTCTACTCTCATATGTGGTCTTTCGGGTTAAGTTTTATTAATCCTATGTATTGTGACATTTTAGAACCCAAAGTGCACTGAGTGTAGTTAAGTTTAAAGTCTAGTAAGGTATCTCCCAAAAAATTAAGACGATGGCTTGAAGCTAAGGGGGAGATAACTAAACGAATAACAAAGTAAGACTCTCAGATTCTTGTAGTGATGTCATGATGATATATAATATCAAAAAGTAAGGGTGAATCTCAACCCATTCTTATATCAGTATTTTTCAGTGATCCCAATGCGTACTCAAGCTTTACGTTTCAGTTCCATGATCATAGTTCATGTACATGTATATGATAGACAATCACGTGCTCTTCCAGTTCTAAAATGAGGAGTTCCAGTTCATTCAGTATTTGGAATCACATTCCATATGTTATAAACTTCAAATTGAGGTCATGCAGCTCATGACTCATATAGTCACGCTTTATGGTGTTCTCAGTTCCCATAATTCATGCTATACTCTTTATGATTGATGAGATTCATCTTATAGTAATGTATGCACCAATTCAGATTTTCTTTGATAAATCCCGGATGTTGATTTGCTATTCCTCAGGCCTTAGTTAAGTGTCAAATTTCATATAGTATCTTTCCATGCCTCCAGATCATATGTTCTAACCTTTTTGTTGCTCCTCCTTATGCGATGATACTGATGGTGAGTAATTATTCCTTGTTGATGGGAGATCATAGTATGCTTGTCTAGATAAGGCCATAAGTATAAAGTAAGATTTGGGGCCAAGTTTTTATTTATATGATGGTTAGTGGAATTTTGTATGTGTATGTTCTTAGGGTAGCTCGTGGGAGTGATATTGATCGTGGTTTAGAGAATATGTGAAGTATGCCTTTATGAGTATTTACTTTGAAGTTCATAAGTGGTTATAAAGATAGGCTTGAATGACATGTAAAGATTGTTGTAAAGGAACGCTATATGCACTAGCGACTTCATAGTAAGAGTTCAGAGTAGTCATTGAAGTCGTAAGGCATGTTATACTTAGGATGTGATCTTTAAAGGAGAAATTGAAGATTGCATCATATGGTTCAGAATAATAGCGTGGTCTGGCATGTTGTATTATTGTGACTTAGAGTTAGGCTTGATCACGGCGAAGGTATTAAGTGATTTTCGAAATTAGTAGAAAGACTTGTCAATGCTCATATGAGAATTTTAAGTTGAATGAATACGATATTTAAGGAGAATAGTATAGTCAAATGATATTCGAGAAGTGTACTAAGCTTGAAAGTAAGAAGTTGTAATGCCAAAGGCCTGGTAATTCTATCCTAATTCAGGAGTTCTATGCCTATGTTCTAGAATGCAGAGTAGTGTCAATATAGTGATTCCTCAGTTAGATGTCTTGTGTAATCCATACCCAAGATTCATGGCTCCCTATTACAGCTAGAATTTCTTTAGAGAATTGAGCTGAAGAGATACTCCAGTTAATTTTGAGGGTGTAGTTTAATTTAGTCTGTATGGCCAATAAGTCAATTTAGCAGTTAGATTCGCATGACTTGTTTTCTCGTCTTTGCACTTATTCATGCTACTCGAAATCTTAGGCATGCTACTATTCTAAGATAGAGTATACCAGTAGTTACGAGTATAGCCTAGTTCATGCATCATGCATTAAATTCAAATTCCAGATGTTCAGTTATGATTCAATTTAAAGGTGCCCTATGCATCACCTCAGTTTTCCGAGTATCTTAGTGAATTGAGCATTCATAGAGAGACATAGGGTCCCAAGGAGGAGATACCCCATTTAACTATATGCATAGATTCTTATTACAAGATTCGCACTAGTTATCATTGTGTATTAAGTCATACGTCATATGTCAGTTCAGTCAGATATGCATGCATTAGAAATGCATGTCCAATAGAAAAAGTTCAGTTTATCATTTTATTTAGTTCTGCGTTCATAAGAACAACTCATTAACAAATCCATGCATCAGATATGCATGATTCATTATGAGAATTCATCCTATGAGTAGCTTCAGTTGTGTATTCCATGCCTTAGATATGCATGTCCGGCATAATCATTTAAACCATCAGTAGTTCCAATCTTATAGTCATGTTTCCGATCAGTGTATTCTTTCTTAGGGAACATATCATGTCCCCGTTATCCCATTCCCTTAAGATTTCAACATTCTATACATCATTTGGGGATGAATGATCCCAAGGGGGAGATAATGTAATGCCCCACATTTTGGGCTACAATATATACCATGATTCTGATGCATTGATAATTCCAAAGCCATAAATCCTATGACAATATAACATGTTAATTATTTGGGTAGTATGTGAATCCATTCAAGCTTGAATTTAGACCATAGAGGTCCTTCAACTCCAGGAAGAGTTGAAACTATTTCGATCGATTAAGTTTTTGTGGATGTTGTAATTTCTGTCAGCTTCCATCGACCATAACCATCTGTATATGTCGAATTAGAGAGCCTACTATGTATCAAATGATAGGTCTTTGAGTTAGCTTTCCAACGATACCAATTTTGCTTAAATCCGACACTCGAGCAAGAAGTTATGGCTTTTCAAAGTAGTATGCATCGTCTAACCAATCGCACATGGCCACTGGAAAGCATATGCGATAGCATGTGCAACGCCTATGTAAACATAGGTGATAACATAGGCGGCGCCTATGTAAACATAGACGATATCATATGTGGCGCCTATTTAATGGTTTCAATTGACTTAAACACTCCGTTTTTGGGGCAAAATGGTACTTTTCCCACCCTTATTCAGCCATAAACACGAAATTCAGTCCCCAATTCTCCAAAATACATCCACATTCATCTAAAAATTCTCAAGAACACTCCCAAGGGTTTTAAACTAAAAACCTAAATAAATCAATATTTAACCGTGGGTTTTCAAAATCGATTAGAGATTCGGAATCCCCAATCCACAGGCTTTAAGAAGCACCCATTATTTTTCAAAATAGAGGTACGCGGGGTTTTCCTAAATTCTCATGGGCATAGAAAAATTATATTTTAGAATGGAGTTTTTGAAACTATGTATATATTCACGTATTAGATGTTTTAACATCGTTGTTTTGGTCTTTTGACCTTCCCCAAAGTGATTTGAGAATATGTATGTATGAAAACATGTAGTTATGAATGAATTATTATTGAGAGAATGACTTTTGGTGAATTCCCTCTTATTATGAATTTTTAGATTTTTCATAGCATATGAATTATTTTGCAATGCATTCTTGAAAAGCACTATATGAAACGGTTGAACTCTTCTTATGATTTAAAGGTGGTTTTAAATCACTAAATAAGGAATTTAGCATGACTGTTTGATGTTCATAATGCATGTAATAAAAAAGTGCATGATTTGTTAAAGGCACTAGACCACCATATATTTGATGAAATTTTTGCATGATTTTGACTTGAGTTTCGAAACACAAAATCTTCTATATCAGTTGCATGTTTTTGGGTGGTCTAAGCTTTGCTTTAAATCAAAGATTTATCTTAATGCATTATGGCTCAGAAATAGGACTTGCAAGTCTTGGTATGACGATACCAAACTCAAAAAATGCCATAATAGACACAAATGAATACAGAAATCAGACTTTGTCAGATTTGCATGTTTTAGAACTTCAGAATACTACATGTTCAGAAAAGGCTAAAATAGGGCATAAAGAGAGCTTAGGTGGTTCCCCAAAGTGGGTATGAGTTCAGACAACTCTTTGGGAAAAACCATGGTTTGCCGACCCGGGTATATTTTCATACACTGACTTAAATATCATTTAGCGTATCAGATTTAGGAACTCCAACCCTTGCGCCACACTCGGGTTGGAGGCTTCCCAGCCGAGTCAATGGAGGATTCTATATCGCCCGTGGAATATCAGACTTGTAGGGGATACCACCTAACTCAGAAGTAATACATAGATAAGAGTTTGAGATTTACAGATAGGTTACATGTTTTCAGAAAGTGCCCATGTGTTTTTCAGAAACTGTTTTATGCATGATGTTTTGATGAAAATTTCTCTCACGTATTATATATATGTTTAATTACTCTATTTTGGATTGTTTCGTGTGCCAGTACTTTTGTGCTGACCTCCCCTCCTTCTAGATTTTGAGACTCAGTCTAGCAGTCCGGATGAATAGTAGATACTTCAAATCACAGATCAGATTGTGAAGTAGTGAGCCTTCTATATTTCAGAAGGCCTGTTTACTTTTAGATATTTATCTTTAGTCATGTTTTGGTCTACTGGGGGCCTTGTCCCAGATTTCAGACTGTTGCTATTAGTTATTTAGTTGAGATTTCGTAGACGAATTTCAGATGTTGATAGATATTATGGGACTTTATTCCCCATTATTGATTTTATTAGACTTATGACCATGTTTCCGTAATATTATGTATATTCCGCATTTCTTTTATCATATAAATTAAGTGCATGATTACCGGATAGATAGGGTGTTTCAGGACTTTATGGTTCGGGATGCTCATCATGGCTAGGGCCCCAGTTTGTGTCGTGACACCTGGACAGTAAAGTGATCCTAGGATACTGCTTTGATCATAACTTATCCCTCACGAGTTGTAGGCTAAGGTCATGTGCTGTTTCATTAAGTTTGGGTAAGGATTCAAACTCTGAGGGTCCTTCTTTTTAATCTATCCCTATGGTTAGTGAATTTCTTGAAGTGTTTCTCGATGATCTTCTTAGAATTACTCCTAATCGGAAATTTATTTTCGGATTGGTCTTCTACCAAATACCCATCCTATTTTTATTCCTCCTTATGGAATGTCTTCAACTGAATTAAAAGAGCTAAAAAAGCAGTAAAAAGATCTTCTTGATAAGGGTTTCATTTGTCTTAGTGTTTCTCCATGGGGTGCTCTTGGTTTTTTTGTACATAAGAAAGATGGTTCTTTTTGGATGGGTATAAATTATTGGTAGTTTAATGAGGTTACAATGAAGAATAAGTACCCTCTTCAAGGGATTAATGATCTCTTCTGTCATCTTTAGGGTGCTAGATACTTCTCTAAGACTAATCTTTATTCGGGGTATCATCAATTTAAAATTAGGAAGGTTGATATTCCTAATACTGCTTTTCATACCTGGTATGTCTATTCTTAGTTTTCGTTCATGTCCATTGGGTTTATTAATGCTTCGATTGTATTTATAGATCTTATGTATTGGGTATTCAACAGTTTCTAGACTTATTCTTAATAGTCTTCATTGATGATATATTGGTGTATTCTAAGAGTTCAGAGGATCAAGCCAATAACCTCTAAATTTTGTTGCAGACTCATAAGTATCAGAGGTTGCATGCTAAATTTTCTAAGTGTTAGCTTTAGCTGAATGTCGTGGCTTTTCTCGGGCATGTAATGTCTAGTGAGGGTATCAAGGTGGATCTACAGAAAGTTGAGGTGGTTAAGATGTGTCCTAGACTTATGAATCCAACCAATATTTAGTGCTTCCTAGGCTTGACCGAGTATATTGGTGGTTTTTGGAGAGTTCTCTTCTATTGCTACTCTTTTGACAAAGCTGACTCAAAAGAAGATCAAGTTCTTGTGTGCCGATTCTTGTGTGGTTATTTTTAGAAGTTGAAGGATATGCTGACTTCTGTGCCAGCTATGACCCTGCTCAAGGGTACTGACGGGTTTGTGGTGTATTATGATGCATCTCGTATGGGACTGGGTTGTATCTTGATGCAACATGGTAAGGTTATAGCTTATACCTCTATGCAGCTCAAGGTTTTTGAGATGAACTACCAGACTCATAATTTAGAGTTAGTGGTTTTGGTTTTTTCTTTGAATATTTGGCAACTTAGCTGTATGGAGTGCAAGTGGACATTTATTTTAATCATAATATTTTGTAGTTCATATTCACTCAGAAGGAATTGAACCTTAGTCAGAGCCAATGACTCAAATTTCTTAAGGATTATGACACGAATCTTCACTACCATCCAGGTAAAGCTATTGTAGTCGCTAATGCTCTTTGAAGGTTGTATATTGCATGTTTATCCCGTGTTGATGAGGAGAAGAGAGGATTTATGAAGGACATTCACAGGTTGACTAACTTTTGAGTTCATCTTTTGGACTCTAATAAAGGGGGTGTTATTATCAGGAAGTGGTTAAATCATCTCTTAGTATTGAGGTAAAAGAGAAGCAGGTTTTGGATCCCATACTTATGCAAATTAAGGATGATGTGGGCTAGCAAAAGGTTATAGTATTTGAGATTGGGGGAGATGGTATGTTGAGGTATCAAAGTAGGTTGTGTGTTTTTTATATTGATGGACTGCGGGAGAGAATTTTGCCTAAGGTTCACGAGTCAAGGTATAGAATTCATTCAGGTTTGACTAAGATATACCATGACTTAAAGGATTTATTGGTGCAAAAATATGGAGAAGGATGTGGCAAATTTTATGGCTAACTGTATGGTCTTTCAACAAGTTAAGGATGAACACTTGAGACTTGGTAACATGTCTCACGAGATAGAATTACTAATATGGAAGTGGGAGATGATCAATACGGATATCATTACAAGTCTTCCACTGTCTCGGAATTAGTATGATTCTATTTGGGTTATGATGAATAGGATTACTAAGTCTGCATATTTCTATCCTGTGAAGACAAACTACTCTAGAGAGGATTAAACCAAGTTATTTATTAAGGAGATTATCGAGTTGCATAGAACGCTTGTGTTCATCATTTCAGACTGAGGTACAGAGTTTACTTATAATTACTGGCATTTGTTCCAGAAAGGTTTGGGAACTAAGGTGAACATTGGCACCACTTTCCACCCTTAAATGGATGGATAAGAGTAACAGACTATTCATACATTAGAGGATATGCTAAGGGCCAGTGTGGTTGAGTTAAGGAGAAGTTGGGTTGATCACTTGCCTATCATTGATTTTGTAAACAATAATAGTTACCATTTGAGTATTTAGATAGGTTGTTTTGAGGATCTTTATGATATAAGGTGTAGGTATCTTATTGGATGGTTTGAGGTTTGTGAGACTTAGTTTTTTGGTCCTGACATGGTTCACCAAGCCATAGAGAAATTGGAGGTGATTAAATAAAGACTTCAGACTGCTCAAAGTCATAAATAGTCTTATGCGGATGTGAAGCAAAGGGAGTTAGAATTTTTTGCAGGAGATTGGGTGTTTTCGATGGTTTATCCTATGAAAAGAGTGATGAGGTTTGGGAAGAAGGGGGAGCTTAGTCCCTATTATATCAGTTATACCAGATTTTGAGGAGAGATGGAATATTTCTTATGATTTGGAGTTACCCATGAGTTTACCTTCCATTCATCCAGTTTTCCATATGTCTATGTTGAAGAAGTGCATGGGTGAACCTTATTTTGTAGTTCCAGTAGAGGATGTTAATATTTTGGATTCCTTATCTTATGAGAAAGTCCCGATGGATATTTGGATAGTCAAGTTCGTAGATTGAAAATTAACGATGTGGCTTCAATAAATGTGCTTTGGAGAAATCAAAAGGTGGAAAAAGCTACACGGGAAGTTGAGGAAGATATGAAGGTCAAGTATTTATTCTTGTTCCCCTCGTTAGATAGAAATGCTTGAGGTATGATTTTCATTATTGTTTGTGGAATTTGGAATTGGTCGATTGGTTGTGTAAGTATTCTATCTTGTTATTGTGCTATTGAGGGCCCTAACTTCTCACCAAGGACAAATGATACTGGGGGGAGGGGGGTAATGTAACACCCCAGGTTTCAGATTCTAAAATTTCATTGCAAAATTGAACACTTCACAAGCAACAACTCACGTGCCAAGTTGTTATCACTCGTCATGAGTCATATGGTTCCACTCGTTGCCTGATTATTGAAGTGTTCCAAGCTATTGCTTTGATCATGACTTAACCCCCTTGAGTCATAGGGTGAGGTCACGAGTCTTAATGAGGGACTCGTGTCAATAATAGTGAGATGGCTCAAGGATTCTACCTAGACCATGAGTCATGGAAATGACTCATGACCAGTCACAACAAGTTGTCATATAACTTATAACAACTGGATAGTGAGATGGCTCAAGGATTCTACCTAGACCATGAGTCATGGAAATGACTCATGACCAGTCACAACAAGTTGTCATATGACTTATAACAACTGGAAATAGTTTTCCTACACATTTTATTAAGGGAATTTTTGTCCTTTTGCTCCCATCCAACTGTTCTCCCACGACTAGAAATACCCCAAGGGTCCCTTTTTTTTATCATTTACCAAATCATAAACATTATTCTCTCCTCTCAAACTTCTAAAGTCAAGAGAAACCTAGGGTTTCAAAGGATTAATCATCTAGGCTTCAGTTGGTAGTTTTCTCTCTAAATTTCTTTGTGTTTCAGGGATGTTTCTCCTCCCTAACTTGGTTTTATATAAAGGTATATATTTTATCATTGTTTATGTTAATTTAACTATGGGTTTGTGTTGGAACACTTGGGGTTTGTACTGCACAGTGAGAGAGCAGGTCCCTTAAAGTCAATCACAGGCAATCAAACAATAGAGTGCAGTAAAACAAAAGGCAATGCAAGAATGAAACAACACACAAGATTTAATGGAAATCTCCTTGCTCAATGGATGAAAAACCACGGCTCGACCTCAAAAGCACCAAAGAAATCCACTATAATTAAGCTCTAGATTACAAACTAGATATCAGCCTAGCTATAGGCTCCATTCACTTGTAATAAATTTACGACAAGATCATCTTTGGAACTCTGACGAGGACCCTCTACACTGATTAACTGTAATCAGTATCAAACTTAGGAAACTCTACCTAACTACTTATGAGTATAAATAAAACAATACATTACCCTTGCAGTATGAGTAATTCTATTACAAATTAGCACTCAAGAACAATCACTCACTCTTTAAGCATAGTACAAAGATAAGAACATGAGCAATACTTGAGAAATATTGAAATGGATTTTTTGTTGCCTCTCTTCACTCTTGGGATTTGTGGAAAAACTATTGCACGAAAAAACATCTTTTTTCTTTTATAGTTGAGTGATAATTAAGGATGAAATATCATTGGACTAGGTATCCTATTCAGTATGAGAATCACCTACAAGTTTGTTACATAAGAGGACAAAACTCTGCAGACGTGCGTACCAGTTGTATTGTACCATGCACATCCAGCGACCTTGTCCCTTGAAGTTAGCTGACGATAATCAAAACTACATATAGTAATTTCCCCCTTTTTTGATGATAAAAAACTAACCATACAACTTTGAGCATTATTATACATCCATCTCATTTAATCTGCGTGATTACCACTTCAAATATGAATGTTCCCCCTATCATCAAACTTCCACTATTATGCAACACAAGGACCTGGTCCCCTGTTGTCAATCGCTTATCAAGATTTAATTTCTTCCCCCTATCCTTATGCACCATAATTCGTATAGTGCATTTTCATACTCCCCCCTGTCAACATACCTTTATTCATCGATTTAGCACATCACTTACTTCCCTCTATTAGTATGCCATTTAAATCTGCAACTCAAATTATCATAGTTATCTTCATCAGTTACACTACACCTATACTTGGTACCTTGTCCCTATTCCATGAACTTAGTTTTCCTCCTTTTGGCATCATTGGAAAGTGAGAATAGTAAACCCATAGTAAAGATAAGTCACAGGTTAGTTAAATCATAGCCACTGAGGAAACACTACAATGAAGAACAACTTTAAAACAAAGGAAGCAAATGTAACACACAGAGCAGGATTTGTTCATTCATAAAAGTTACCACCAGTGCAATAAGCCAAAATAATTAACACAAAAAAACTGCCTTCAAAGGCCAATATTAGAATCAAAAAAAGAAACCGACATAGGGTTGATAATGAAAAAGGGATAGCAAAGATTAGGTAGAGGGAGGTTTAGGGGAAAAAGACTAAAGTAGCATCTTCATTATTGAATTTTTAGTATTATGGGAATCTAAAAATTGTTTGGTGAGAATCTTCAGTTCAATATTCAGTTCTTGAACTTTTCTAGTCAGTTCTACCACTTTTTCATTGAGTTTAGCATTTTTAGTTGCAAGTTCATCAGTGGCACCTGGTCCCTGAGAAGGAAACATCTTATTCTACAACTTTAAGTACACTATTTTATCATATTTGGCACCCAACTTGATACTTAAATCCTCTGTTTTCTTTCCCAACCTTTCATGAATAGCTACCAACTCGAATACTTGAGACACAAATCTAACTTTGCGCTCTATGCATTCATTCTCCATAAGAGTTATTAGACTTAACATATGCTTTCCTGTTCAAAGTGTTGCCTTAGTTCTAGCCACACCATAATGTTCAGTTCATGATATATCCATATGGGATTCCATATTTTCTTTCCTTTTCAAAAATAACTTTATGCATATGCTCTATCATTCTAGCAAGAAGACCTACCCATTCGAACATTCTTAAAATTTGATCAAGAATAGGTCAACACTTCTGGCAATTGTTCTTTTTCCTGACCTTGTCATAGGACCTTGTTGATAAACCCAAATACCAACTAATAATCACTTTTTAGAAACTTCTTTGTCACTGCAGCTATTGATGTTCCTCCTACTTTTGATGCTTCAATCACAAACTCAGTAGTAGGCTATTGATTTACTATTGTTCTTACACCTACAATAGGTACATCTAAAATTATTCCTAGTTTCTTCTCATCCAGTTTGATAGGCTTTCCTTGTCCTTGGGCAGTAAAATTTAGCCTATATTCTGAGAATTCCCTGCTATAATTAAATTCCCTGACCTCATTTTCAAACACTATAGGGGCTGATTCTTCAAATAACTTCATCCAACCTTAGTGTCTGACATACTTAATTATCTCTATCATTCTAAGATTTTCATAGATCATGGGATCAAATGTTCTTCCAAAAAAATCATTCTATGTCATTATCATTTTGTTTATTTGTTATCTATCCACATCCTTTATCTCCTCTTCTTTTCTACTTCTCTTAGGACTACTACTTAAATTTTTCAACCATAATTGTTTTCTTCTTAAGACTTGGTCCTTCAGAGTCTTTCCTTTTCTTAATAGTTGTGTGTTTTAGCTTTATTGCAGCATGGGTACTAGACTTTGACTTATAGGACCTAGTTTTCATAGCAACATGAACCTTATTTCTTCTTTCTTCAATAATTTTAGTAACTTTTGAACTCATATTCTCCTCTCCTTCAATACCTTATTTCTTCTTAATCGTACTTTCCCTTAGTTTCTTCCTAGGCCATCTCAGAGGCACTTCAACCTTTTATTTCTCATCCTTATCACTTACTTCCTATTTTTTTTATCATTATTGGATCTTTCCTTGGTATCATGTGTAAGAAAAAAGAAATTTTCAGCCACCCAATTTTTATTGTAGGAAATATTAACCCTATTTAATGGTATTTCTTAACCAAATAACAGAGAAAAGATATGGTTTTAATCTTAGGGAGTTAGAGAGCTTGGTTTTTGTAATTTTTCATTAGTATTATCCTTTTGAGTGCTTTAGACAATCCAGGGATCTGAGATATTCAGGTACTTTTGAGCTTTCTGAGGAATGAGAAGTTTTTGGTTTGAGAGATTTCTAATTCAATTGGTGACCCAAAGCCTTGATTGGAATCCTCTACCATGATTGGTTGAACACAAAATTCTAGGAATAAAGAAGGTTCAATGGGAACTGACTTATTTAAGGGTTTAGAATCTTTTAAAGATGACTCATTGGGTAAAGTTGACTCAGTTTATAGTTGGAGACTCAAGATGATGCTTTCTATGACTTATGTTATTTAAGGATTGGAGTATTGGGAATGTTCAGCCTGATTTTGTAGAGGGTTGTCTACCTCAAAACTTTTAGCTGTTTTTGAAGTGGTAGAATCATCAACCATTTGATTTTTGAGGGTGATAGTTAAAATGAGACTAGTTGGGTTTGTAAACGAAATTCGATTTTGGACAATGAGATAAAATTATTTAAGTTAAATGAGTGAAGATCTAATATAGTGGTTTAGAGAAGTGTTAGCTGTTAATAAAAGAATATACTTATGAAATGACATATCTAAACTTACTAAGTGTGACCCTTAATTTTGTAAAATAAAACAGACTACATTTTACAGAAGAGGAAATACACAAGGCCTATTTATATAGAATTTAATTATTATTATAAGAGCATCTTGTATAGGTACTAACCTGAGAGATAAGACCAGGTCCCTCTTATTTTATTGAGCCTTCCAGTTTGTGCTTTTCACATTTGTCCACTTCCCATGTTATTCCCATGGGTGCATAGCTGCAAGGGTATAGTACTAAGTTGACTTATATGCACCTATTTTACCAAGGTTATCTTAACCAGAATTTTTGAGGAATCAGAGATTCAATATTAGGTCAGGTTAGCTTGATCAATCCATGCTCTAGCCTCTTGTTGAGGCCTTCTCTTTCTAAGATGAGTCTTATAAGGACCAGTTCCCTTGAAATTAATCGTAAATGTATAACACTTTAACCATGGAGTGCCTTGAGAAAGACAACTCAGTCAGATCTTCTACTATTTACAACTTAAATTCTTACTTTTATTGAACATTCCTGATTGCACTCCCCTTTCTCAAACCTGGAATCATAAATACTTGCTTGATTTAGGAACCCACTTTAACCTTGGAGTGCCTTTCATAAATACCTGACACACCAATATCGTTGAGCCTCACTGCCTCAGGGTCCCAAAATTACCTCGAACTGCTTCCAAAAATTCCAAAACTTCCGCCAAATACCCTTTCAACATCCCTAAACATAATTAAATTCAAAAATAAACATTTTAAATATGGAATGGTCAAGAATAATATTGTTCAAATTTTGAGGGGTGTTACATTCCCTTATAATCACTCGTCCTAGAATGAGGGGTTAGGCTATTTTTAGCCTGACATTAGAAAGAATACACCATAATTTGAAAATTTTCAAAATACGACAAAAGGAAAATGAGTTATACCTTAAGCACTATCATCCAACACGGGGAACAAGAATGGGCATTTTTCCTTCATATCTTTCTCTTCTTCCCATGTAGCTTCTTCCACCCTTTTGATTTATCTAATAACCTTTACCAAAGATACATCCTTAGTCCCCAATCTACAAACTCTGCTATCTAATATCTCAATAGGGACCCCCTCATAAGATAAAGAATCTAAAACACTAATGTCCTCAATAAGAACTATCAAATAAGGATCACCTACACACTTTTTTCAACATTGACTCATGGATAACAGGATGAATAGAAGACAAACTCCCAAGTAACTCTAACTCATAAATGACATTCCAAATCTTCTTACAACCTGATACGAACCTAATTTAATGGGTATAGATCTTCCTCTTAATCCCAAACCTAATGAATCCTTTCATATGAGAAACTTTCAAGAACACCCAATTACTAACCTCAACCTTCATATCCCTTCGCCTCACATCTGCAAAAGACTTTAGTGACTTTGAGAAGTCTTAAGTCATTCATTAATAACTTTCAATTTCTCCATGGCTAGGTGAACGAAGTCATGACCAAAAAACCTAGTCTCACCCACCTGAAACCACGTAATAGGAGATCTGTAACTTCTACCCTAAATAGCCTCAAAAAGAGCCATTTAAATGCTAAAATGGAAACTATTATTGTAAGAAAACTAAATAAGAGGTAAAAATTAAACCCAACAACCCTTAAAGTAAATTACACATGCCCTTAGCATATCCTCAAAGGTATGAATAATTTTCTTGGCTTGTCCATCTGTTTAAGGGTGGAAAGTGGTGCTAAGTTTTACCAAGCACCCAAACCTTTTTGAAACAAATGCACAAAGTGAGAAGAAAATTACATACCTTGGTTTGAAATAATTGTAACACCCTAGGTTTCAAACTATGAGATTTCACTGCAAAATTCAAACTACCGAGTTAATGACTAATGTGATGATTCGTTATCATTTATCAGGAGTCATATGGTCCACTCGTTGCTTAACTAGTAAAGTGTCCCCAGGATACTATTTTGATCAAGACTTAGCCCCCATGAGTCGAAAGGTGAGCTCATTAGTCATGCTGGGGGACTCATGACCATAACATTGAGATGGACCTCAGTTTCTACCCAGACCATGAGTCTAGGCAATGACTTATGACCAATCACCATGAGTCGTTACATAACCAGTTATGACTTGTGATAGTTTTTCTGCACATTTAATTAAGGGAATTTAGGTCCTTTCAACCCATCCAACTATTATTCCACAACTAAAAACATTCCAAGGGTTTCTTTTTCATCATTTGCCAAATCATGAACACTATTCTCTTCTGTCAAACTTCTAAAGTCAATAGAAACTTAGGATTGTAAAGGATTAATCATCTAGGCTTTAATTGGTAGTTTTCTCTCCAAATTTCTGGGTCTTTCAATCATGTCTCTCCTTCCTAACATGATTTTTATATAAAGGTGTATGTTTAATCATTGTTCATGATAATTTAACCATGGGTTTGAATTTGGGTTAGCATTTTGGATTATTTACTATTGGAACTACTTTCCTTATGTTTTAAATATGATATATATGCTTTGAATTATGGTTTTTGAATTGAATAGGTGGATGCTTAGGGCAAATTGAAATGGGGAACATAGGTTTCACCAAATTTTTGTATGTTGGCTTGATAATGGTGATATCCCCAACCCACCTTTATGAACTTTGGTTTTACATGTGTAAATTGCTTGGTTTAATCCACTTTTTGAACTATTGAATTAAATTAGTATAAAAATGGATAAAATATGGATTTTAAAGGCCTTGGTGGGCATGTTTTGGTTTTAAAATAAAACTCGGGAGTCAATTGATTGAATTGGATTGGAATGACATAAATGGATTTAGCAAGCAAACATAATTGGTATGATAATACCGATGGTATATGCTTTAATAAAAAACTCCATTGTTTATTATTGGTATTAGTTTCTAAATGGTTTTAATTTGAGATTAAAGGGGGTTGTATAGCTCGTCGTGAAGGTTGAGGTTCCGACGGAAAAATACTGGAAACCACGTTGGCTAGTGTAGAGGAATTATGACTATGTGCATAGTTTACACACTATATATATTATGCATAGGTCCTTCCTAGGTTTTCTTGTTCTTGTCGCTAACACTTGTTGGGACACTTTTAGCAGGGGGAGTTGAACCCATATAGCCCCTGGATGCCCTTAGGAAGGTTAGATCTACACAATCAAAGTTAATCATTTTTAAATCTAATGTTTATAACTTTTTACCCTACCCCGACATTATATACATACATAGATAGATATGAATGTGTGTATGTGGTTTTGCTTGGTTTTTGACATGTAATAATTTTATCATGGTCGGGGTCATGTCCCGACCTAATTGGTATTTTGATTTAGAGGTTTGTGGACAAAGTATGGGTAGGTTATTTGGTTTGGATTATTAGAACCTTCGTATTGGTTTATAAATCATTCTTATTGTTTGGTTTTGCATTCGCTATTATTTTATTGTGATCAGGTGGTTAGGCTAGGAGGTGATCTCCAGCCCACAGTAGGCTTGAGATACCTGCCACATCCAGGCCCTATTTTGGGTCATGATAAGGATGGACATAGGTGCTCCATGCAACTTAACTATCTCTTGAATAAACAACTTGGCATAGTCTTCTCGTACATAGTTAGTCTTCATTGGAAAGAATTGACTAGACTTAGTCATTCTATTCACAATGACCAAATAGAATCATACTAATTGAGAGACCACAGAAAACCCATAAAAAAACTCATAATAATCATCTCCCAGTTCCACATGGGCAACTCTATCTATTGTGACATGCCACCAGGCCTCAACTATTAAACCTTAACTTCTTGAAAAACCATACACATAGCCACAAAATTCACCATACCTTTCTTCATATTATTTTACCAGTAGATTTCCTTCAATTCATGATACTTCTTAGTTGAATCTGGATGAATTGTATAGCTAGACTTATGAGCCTTAGTAAAGATCCTTCCTCACTGCCCATCAACATCATGAACACATAATCTTCCTTGATACCTGAAGATTCCATCTCCCTCCACATTTAATTCCATAACCTTTTGTTAACCCACATCATCCCTACTCTGCATAAGTATAGGATCCAAAATTTCATCAATTTAGGTAAACCCATGTTCCCCATTCCAATTCCCATAATAATGCACCCATTTTGTCCAAGAACCACAAAGTTAAAGTATAAATCATCAATTTAAATCATGGAAAAAGAAATTCAAGTGATGCCAACCAAAACCCCTCAAACCAATTTCTAACCCATCAATTTAAACCACATGGATAATGAGTAAGTAAATGTCATAACGTAAAATTAAAGTTAGGGAATGAGATACATGCCTAAAATACACAAGAAATTAAAATCAATTAGAATTTTATAGTTTGATTGGTGAATCCTTTATGAAACCCTTGAATGTTCTTGGAGTTTGAGGTTTAGAGAGAAAAAGAATGATTTGATCTTTGAAAACTAAAGAGAATGGAATTATTGTATGTTTAAAAGTTCTACAAGGGGTAAAAAGGCCGAAATCCCTTCACCCAAATGAGAAAAAAATTGGCATTTTTTAACACAGTAGCATGGCACGCAGCTATCGAGGAGGTTATCCTTCGTGACATGCTAATTTTGTGGAACCTTATTGCCTTAGTGTACCAAAATAACCCTGTACACCTTTCAAAAATTCAAAAAAATAATTCAAGTTAAAAATCAACATTACAAATGTAGGAGCTTCAAGAATAAAAGTGTTAAAATTTTGAGGGGTCATACTATTAGACTTGAACCAATTGTGCAAGGTAAAGGTAGAATTACAAAAGCTCAATGAATTCCCTAAGTAGATTCATTTTAGAATGAGAAGAAAAAATAGGGAAGTCATGGAGAAATAGATTAGAATAAAATATGAATATGTCACAAAGTACCATCAGAATTGTATAATATAAATGCATAAAGAATAACAATGATCTTTTATTCATATGAAGATATACCATAAGATGAAAAAAGAAGATCAGAAGCACAAGAAGGATCAAAAGCAAAAGAGAATGAGACTACAAATTATAATAAAGTTCAAAGGAGTGAAGATCATAAAAAGCTTAAACATACACTAATACAACAACAAAATAGGAGGTATCAAGGATAAAAATGGAAGTAGAAGGAAAAGGACAACTTTAAGGGGTATAAAAGGAGAAGAGGAGTCGGAAAAAGTAGAAAACAAGGAAGGTGGAAATAAAAGAAAATATATAATCCTAAATCACAATAACAAGTAGAACATAAGATATCAATTCTCAAAGAATTTGATTCTCTAGGAGATTTAGAAAATTTAAACAATACATATAAGAACAATAACAATGAGATTTTTTTGAGAAATAAAAAGGAAATCCTTCAAGATAGAGTTAGAAGAAGATTTTGGTTAAAATGCATCTAAAAAGGGCGCAACAGATAATATATATGAGACTCCAACAAAAAAAAATAGGGGAATTTATTGTGAGGAATCCATCAAAAAATAATAATAAATGAAGCAATGAAATAAAGGGAAAAAAAAGACCTCCATAGGAAGAAACAAACTACTTTAAGGCTGAACTCAAAGAATTAAGACAACCTGAAGGAACAATCAATGAGAGATGGAATAGTCAAGCTCAAGAACTTAACCTTTTACAGATAATAATCCCCAAAAATTCTATTTGAAAGTCCTTAGATCTTCTCGAATGCACAAATGAACAAAAACAATACAATAAAGATACAGAGAAAGGATGAGTACATACAGAAAAACAATCAATAGATTAGTAAAACATGGGAACTTTCTCTTAAGAAATTATTAACCTAAAGAGGTGGAGTGAAAAAGTGAAAGCCTACACTCCTTTTTATAGGATTAAACAAGGAGTAATAAGAATAAAACACCCAAAGTGATCAATGATTAATAAAATTATCTTCTTTAACATAAGATTTATTAACTCTAAAATTCTTTTGAGATATTAATGTAACTTAATAAAAGACATTAATACTCATATATAGATTTTATGGAACCAAAAGTTTCATAGGAGTTGGAATAATATAGATGAAAATTGGGACTAATGACTTCTTGTGTAAATAGCTTAACAAAGATTTAGCTTTTCTTGGAATAAGGATTGGGATGGATAGACTATGATAGATATTGTGCAAGAAATTACATTCAAGTTTAGCAATGAGAATAATAAGGAATTTCTTATTTTAGCAGTCTATACTAGATACAATGAACTTGAAAAGTTTTAATTATTAGAGGATCTGGAATAGGTTTCACATAGGAATCAACTGCTATGGATAATCAAAGGAAATTTTAATATGATTCTCAATGAAGAGTAAATGCTGAGAGGATTACCTTTCTCATAAAAAGAGGCCACTATTTTTTTCTATTACATTAATAATTGTTCTCTTATAGAATTTTCTGTCAAAAGAAGTAAAACACATGATAGAATGGTCAAATAAAATAAGAGGGTTCTAGGAAATGATGAATTTGTGGAGGCTTTCCCATTCAGTGAAGTCCAATGTATAGTAAAATGAGATCTTCCTATTAATTTTTATATGTAATATGCAACTGAACTAAGGAACCAATTGTGAAACCTTTTAAATTCCTTAATTTTTTACTAACAACACTGTCAGTTCAAAGGAATTGCTTACGAGAAATAGAAACTAGAATTTGCTAGAATTTATTTCATAGAATTCATAGCAAAAATAAGAGCGTGAAAGAAGATTTAGAAACACAAATTAAGGAGACAATGGGAAACAACTTCAAAAAAATTACCACTATTAAGGATGATGAAAGGAGACTCTTTTTTATCTACCCTTTTCATTATTCCTACATTGGTATTAGCCTGGGCATTGAATAGTCTACATGAGAATGGAGAGTTTAAGAGGTATTAACTTCTAAATTTTAATATAGGGAATATTCACTTATTATTTAAAAATAATACAATTATCTTTTTTATGATATGGAAATCCAATTATCAAGATGATACATGTATTAAGAGATTACGAGAATCCATCAGGGTGGATTGATTAACACGTCAAAGAGCTTTTTCTACCTTTAAGGGAAGACACCACTGTTGGGAGCTAGGATAAGTGCACACTCGGTCACTCAAGTATCTTTAATTTCATATAGAAGGAGTAAAAAATCTCTCTTTGAGGATTTCCTTAAAAAGGTTTTAAAAAATGTGTTGTCAAGGAGAAATAATTTTATATCTTTTATTAGATGATATATCCTTATCTCTCATGTCTTACAATAATTTAGTATACTATTTATCTGTGATGAATCCTCCTAAAAGGGTCAGAGATCAGTTATAATAGATCTTTGCTAAGTCTTTCTAGGGTAATGCTGGAGGTATAAAGGGTAAAATTTGGTTAGCTTTGGATGATACGTGTTATTCAAAAAAGGAATGGGGACTTAGTTTTAGGTCACTACATAACACTTCAAAAGCTTTATTTGCAAAATTATGGTGGAATTTTGTAGTATCTACCTCCTCTCTTTAAAATTCCTACATATAGAACAAGAATTCCAAGAAACTTTATCATATTATTGTTAAAGGATCATGAGTATAACATGTTTAGAGAAATGGATAACAATTACGGAGGAGGTTGAACATGAAATGTAGTGGCAACTTAAAGTAGGAAATTTTAGTTTTTCTAATTATTGGACCAAATAGAGGGCACTATACTTGTAGTGACCCTCTAGGTCATATTTTTAAAATTTTCAATCATTTTTTTCCCTCTCGTAGCTTCCTTATAGTATTTTTGAAATACTAAAATAGGTGGCATGGTTCTTAAAGTGTTTTATCAAGTTTTCTTTATTTTGGACGCTTTAGAGATAAGGTATTTAACTTGGGTTGATATTTCTAGTAAACAGAATTAGATGAGAATTTTATCAATTTTGTTTGCTCCATAATGTAGATTTTAGGGTTGAGGGAACTTTGATTAGTTCCTGAGGCCTTTAGACTTATTTAGGTTCTTGGGTAGATTTCTAGTAGCACTAGGATAGAGTTTACTTCGATTAACATCTCGTTTAAATGAACTATAGTGGTTATTTTGTTGAGTCCATTGAGTGTAAAATGGCCTTTTAATTAGGTAGCATGTTTATTTGGGTTCATGAGACTTTGAGTAAACCTTAGTGGTCCATTTAGGACTTTTAAGTTTTTATAAGTTATTGGAGTAGTTTTACCTACAGTATCCATTTTTCCCAAGTATTGCTTGCTTAAGCAGAACCAATCTTGGGAAAAATTGGATTCAATATGAAAGTGGCAGATGATCAATATGGATTTAATTTTTGGTCATCCACAGTCTCGAAATCAACATGATTTCATTTGGGTCAGTGTGCATAGGATGAAAAAGTCTACTCACTTTTTGCATGTGAAGACGAACTTCTCCAGAGAGAATTACGCCAAGTTGTGTATTCAGGAGATAGTCAAATTGCATGTAACGCCCGTGTCCATCATTTAAGACTGAGGTATAAAGTTTTCTTCTTATTTTTGGTGTTTGTTGTAAAACGTTTTGGGCACTAACAAATTCCTTGGCACCGCTTTCCACCCTCAAAAGGATGGACAAGTGAAACAGACTATTTAGACATTGCATAATATGCTAATGGATTTTATGGTTGATTTTAAGTGATGCTGGGTTGATCAATTTCCTCTCATTAAATTTTTTTACAATAGTAGTCATCATTAGAGTGTTCAGATGGCTCTTTTAGAGGCTCTTTATGTTAGGAGGTGTAGGTCTCCTATTAGATGGTTTAAGGTTGGTGAGACTAGGTTATTTGGTCCATACTAGGTTTTCCAGGCCATAGATAAGGTAAAGTTGATTAGAGAAATACTAAAGATGACTTAGATTCCCCAAATGTCTTATGCAGATGTAAGGTGAAGGGAGTTGGAATTTGTTGGAGGTGATTAGGTGTTTTTGAAGGATTTTCCTACAAAAGTGGTAATGAGGATTAGAAATAAGGGGAAGCATAGTCCCTATTATATTGGTCCATACCAGATTTTGAGGAGAGTTGGGAATGTTGCGTATGAGTTGTAGCTGCCTGCGAGTTTGGCTTTCATTAATCCTGTTTACCATGTGTCTATGCTGAAGAAGTGCATTGGTGACCTTCTTTGGTTGTTACTATGAAGGATGTTTGTATTTCATAGTCCTTGTCTTATGAGAATACCTCGGTAGAGATTTTTGCTAGGCAAGTACTTAGGTTTAACATTGGTTAGGAAACAACTAATGTGACAAGTTGCTATCACTCCTCATGCGTCATATGGTGCTACTCATTGCCTGGCTAGTAAAGTGTGGCGAGGATACTACTTTGATCAAGAATTAGCCCCCATGAGTCATATGTTGAGATCAGGAGTCGTGGTGAAGGAATCCTGACCATAACAATGATATGGACCAGGGTTTCTGCCCAGACCAAGAGTTTAAGTAAGACTCATGACCTGTCACCACGAGTCATTAACTGACCCATAATGACTGGCGAAATATTTCCTACACATTTCATTAAGGGAATTTTGGTCCTTTCATCCCATCCAACTATTATCCCACAACAAAAATCACACCATGGGTCTATTTTTCATTATTTACCATATCATAAACATCATTCTCTCCTGTCAAACTTCTAAAGTAAAGAGAAACCTTAGTTTTTAAGTAATTAATAATCTGGGCTTCAATTGGTGGTTTTCTCTCTAAATTTATTGTGTTTAATTTATATCTCTCCTCAGCAACTTGTTTTTAATATAAATGTATATGTTTTATCATTATTTATATGAATTTAACTATGGGTTTGTATTTCGGTTGAGGATTCTGGATTGTTTACTACTGGAATTGCTTTCCTCATGTTTGAATATGATATTCATTCTTTAAATTAAGGTTTTTGAATTGAATAGGTGCATGGTTAGGGGAAATTTAAATGGGGAACATGGGTTTCTCCAAATTCTTGGATTTTGGCTTGATAATGGTGATATTCTCAACCCACCTTCATGAACTTTAGTTTTAAATATGTAAATTGCATGGTTTAACCAACTTTTGAAATTGTTGGATTATATAAATGGACAAACAGATTAAAAATGGTTTTGAAAGGCCTTGGTGGCTATCGTTTGATTTTAAAAGGGAACTTGAGAGTTAATTGGAATGACATAATTTGATTTATCTTACAAGCACAATTGGTATGACGATACCAATAATATATGCCTTAATAAAAGAATTCATGGTCAATGGTTGATATTATTTTCTTAATGGTTTTAATTTGGGATTTAAGAGGGTTGTGTAGCTCACCGAGAAGGTTGAAGTCCTGGGGCGACCAATAATGGAAACCACATTTGTTGTTTTGAGGGTCTTTATGAACATATGCATAGTTCACACACTATATATATTTTGTAACGGCTAGTACATTGGTTTCTCTGGACCTTTCTCTAATTTTCATGGTTCGTGCGACTAACACGCATTGGGGTCCTTTTAGCAGGAGAGTTGAATCCATTTAGCCCCTAGGTGCCCTTAGGATGGTTAGATCTACACAGTCAAAAATAATGGTTTTTAAATCTCAAGTTTATAAACTTATACCCTACATATATATACATATGAATGTATTCATGTGGTTTTGATTGGTTTTGGATATAACATTATTTTATCCCATCCCCATTTTAAATGCCACGGCTTATCCCACTGACCGTCCTTGTGCTACATCGTTTCATGAAGTAGGGTCCTAGGTTTCTTTATTTACTAATGTGTAGTCTTAGGTGGAGCGAATGTTAGTTGAGTTGCTGTGAAGTGGTGATCCTCCATCATTCGGATATCTTTAACATTTCATTAGGTTTCTTTTTAAATTTTTGGAACTGAAGAATTCTATTATCATGGTAGGGGCATGTCCCTATCTAATTTTGTATTTTGGTTTTATAGGTTTGATGGACAAAGTTTAGGTTGGTTAGTTGTTCTAGATTCTAAGAACCTTCTTATTGATTTATATATCATTCTTTTTGTTTGGTTTTGCTTCCACTATTATTTTATTAAGCTCGGGTGGTTAGGCTAGGGATTAGTGTCCGACCCACGGTGGGCTTGAGATACCTGTCATGGCAAGGCCCTAGTTTGGGTCGTTATAATGATGGACCCAGATGCTCCATCCAACTTGACTATCTCCTAAATAAACAAATTGGCATAATCTTCTCTTGACTAGTTAGTCCTTACAGGCAAGAAACGAGTAGACATAATCATTCTATCCATACTGACCCACATAGAACCATACTAATTGTGAGACCGTGGAAAAACCCATTACAAAAATCCATATTAATCATCTCCCACTTCCACATGGGAAACCCTATCCCTTGAGAAATGACACTAGGCCTTAAGTGTTCAAGCTTAACATGCTGAAAAACCATACACATAACCACAAAATTCGTCATGTCTCTCTTCATCTTATTCCATTAGTAGATTTCCTTCAAGTCGTGATACATCTTAGTCAAACTAGAATGAACTGTATACCCAGACTCATGAGCCTCATTCAAATTCCTTTCTCGCATCCCATCAGCATCAAGAACATACAACCTTCCTTGATACCTCCAGATGCCATCTCCCCTAATCTTTCATGCCATAACCTTTTCCTGACACATATCTTCCCTAATCTACATAAGTATAGGATCCAAGAAGTCATCAATATGGGGAAACCCATTTTCCCCATTCCAAGTCCATAATAATACACCTATTCAGTCCAAAAACTATAAATTTAAAGCATAAATCATCTATTTAAATCCTGGGAAAAGCAATTCAAGTGATGCCAATCAAAACTCCTCAACCCAATTTCAAACTCATCAATTTAAACCACATGTATAATGAGTAAGCAAATGTCACAATGTAAAATTAAAGTTAGGGAATGAGGTACATGCTTGAAATACACAAAAAATTGAAAATAATTTGACGTTCAAAGTTTGAATTGTGAATCCATTGTAAAGCCCTTGAATGTTCATGGGATTTTGAGTTTGAGAGAGAAAGAGGATGATTTAATCTTTTAAAACTGAAAGGAATGGGGTTATTTTAAGCATAAAGGTCCTATAAGGGATAAACAGGCCAAAATCCCCTCACCCTAAGTGAAAAAAAATAAAAACTACGTATTTTTAACATAGTAGTATGGCATGCTGCTATTGCAGAGGCTAGCCTCTGTGCCATACTGCTATTGCGGAGGTTATCCTCTGCGACACAAAAATATCACAGACCTGACTGCCTCAGGGTCCCAAATTTACCCTGAACCCCTTTTGAAAATTCCTAAACTTTCTAAAAACACCCTTTTAACACCCCTAAACATAATTAAAGTCAAAAATTGACATTATTAACGCAGAAGGGTCAAGAATAAAATTATTAAATTTTTGAGAGGTCTTACACTATCCTTTACTTAGGATCACTTTCTTTGAATGAGGATTTAGGATATTTTTAGCATGATATTAGAAAGAATGCACCAAAATTAAATGCATACATCAAAATGTGACAAGAAGAAAATGAATCTCATACCTCAAGCACTGCCATCCAACACGGTGAATAAGAATGGGTATTTGGCCTTCATATATTCCTCAGCTTCCCATGTAGTTTTTTCCACCCTTTTGATTTCTCCAAAGCACCTTCAACGAAGCTACATCCCTAGTCCATAATCTACAAACTTTTCTATCCAATATCTCAACTGGGACCTCCTCATAAGACCAAGAATCTGAAACACGAACATCCTCAATGGGCACTATAAAAGAAGGATCACCCACACACTTTTTTCAACATAGACACATGAAAAATAGGATGAATAGAAGCCAAGATCATAGGAAAATCTATCTTATAAGTGACATTCTCAAATCTTCTTATAACTGATATGGACCAGTGTAACATGGATTAAGCTTCCTCTTTGTACCAAACATAATGACTCCTTTCATAGGAGAAATTTTTAAGAATACTCAATCAATAACCTCAAACTCTAACTCCCTTTGCCTCACATATGCATAAGACTTTAGAGACTTTGAAAAGTCTTAAGTCTTTCCATAATAAATTTCACTTTCTCCATGTCTTGGTAAACTAAGCCAGGAACAAACAACCTAGTCTTACTAACCTCGAACCACCCAATAGGAGATCTATACCTTCCACTATAAAGAGCCTCGAAAAGAGCCATTAGAATACTATAATGGTAACTATTACTGTAAGCAAACTCAATAAGAGGTAAATGGTCAACCCAACTACCCTTAAAGACAATTACACAGGCCCTTAGCATATACTCCAAGGTCTAAATAGTCCACTCCATATGTCTATTCATTTGAGAGTGGAAAAAAGTCTTATGGTTTACGTAAGTACTCAAATATTTCTAAAACGAATGCCCAAAGTGAGAAGAAAATTACATACCTAAGTTTGAAATGATTATAACGCCCTAGGTTTTAGACTCTGAGATTTTATTGCAAAATTAAAAATACCTAGGCAATAACTCTTGTGAAAAGTCATTATCACTTGTCATGAGCCATACGGTTCCACTCGTGGCCTGACCAGTAAAGTGTATCGAGGCTAGTGTTTTATTTATGACTTAGCTTCCATGAGTCATAGGGTGAGGTCACGAGTCATGGTGAGGGACTCATGGCCATAAGAGTGAGATGGCCTAAGGTTTCTGCCCGAACAAAGAGTCTAGGCAATGACTCATGACCATTCACCATGAGTTGTTACCTAACCCATAACGCCTCGTGACAGTTTTTCCTACATATTTATTAAGTGCATTTTGGTTTACTTCTCCCATCCAACTATTATACATTGACTAAAAATACCCAAAGGGTCCCTTTTTTATTATTTATGAAATCATAAATATTATTCTCTCCCCTCAAACTTCTAAAGTAAAGAAAAACTAGGGTTCTAAAGAATTAATCATCTAAGCTTCAATAGGTAGTTTTCTCACTAAATTTCTTGGTCTTTTAGGCATGGCTCTCTTCCCAAAATTGATTTTTATACAAAGGCATATGTTTAATCATTGTTCATGTGAATTAAACTATAAGTTTGTATTTGGGTTGAGGATTTTGGATTTTTTACTATTAGAACTGCTTTCCTTATGTTTTAAATATGATATTCACACTTTAAATTGTGGTTTTTGAATTGAATAGGTGCATCATTAGGGGAAATTAAAATAGAAACATAGATTTACACAAATTGTTGGATGTTGGATTGATAATTGTGATATCCTCAACAAACCTTCATGAACTTTGGTTTTAAATGTGTAAATGGAATGGTTTATCCCACTTTTGGAACTATTGAATTATAAAAATGGACAAACATATAAAAAAATGGATTTAAAAGGCCTTGGGGGCCATAGTTTTGTTTTAAAATGGGACTTCGAATTCAATTGGTTTAATTGGATTGAAATGGCATAATTGGATTTAGCTTGCAAGAATAATTGGTGTGACGATACCAATGGTATATTCCTTAATAAAAGACTCCATGGTTTATGGTTGGTATTATTTGCTAAATGGTTTTAATTTGAGCTTAAAAGGGGTTGTGTAGCTTACCGTAAAGGTGGAGGTCCTGAGGGCAATAGTGGAAACCATATTTATCGGTGTGGGGGTCTATATAATCATGTGTATAGTTCACACACTACATATTTTGGAATGGAAAAAGACTTAGTGTCCTTTGCCCTTTCTCAGATTTTCCTAGTTAGCGCTAATAACAAGCACTGGGACCCTTTCAGTAGTGTAGCTAAACACATATAGGCCATGGGTGCCCATAGGATGGTCAGAGCTACATTGGCCAAGTTAATGGTTTTTCAGTCACATGTTTCTAACCTTTTACCCTTCCCCGGCATATTATATATATATATAAATATCAATGTGCTTATGTGGTTTTGATTAGTTTAAGACATGGAACTATTTTATCCCTTCCCTGAGTTATATGCCAGTTCTTACCCCATTAACTATCCATGGATGCTACGTGGTTTCATGATGTAGGGTCCTAGGGTTCTTTGTTTACACGTGTGTAGTCTTAGGTGGAGTAGATATTGGTTGAGTTGTTGTGATATGGTGAGCCTCTATTATCCAAAAAGATTACCATTTCATTAGGATTCTTTTAAGATTTTAGGAATTGAAGAGTTCTATTATCATGGTAGGGGGAATGTCCCGACCTAATTTGATATTTTGGTTTTAGAGGTTTTCTGGAGAAAGTGTAGGTTGGTTATTTGTTTTGAATTCTTAGAAACTTCTTATTGGTTTATATATTATTCATATTATTTGGTTTTTGTTTCACTATTATTTTACTTTGCTCAGGTCTTTAGGATAGAGGGTGGTCTCCGACCCACGATGGACTTGAGATACCCATCACGGCCAGGTCCTGGTTTATGTTATGATAATGATGGAAAAATGTGCTCCATGCAACTTGACTATCTCCTGAATGAAAAACATGGTATAATATTCTCCTAAGTAGTTAGCCATCACAGAAAAGAAGTGAGTAGACTTAATTAGTCTATCCATAATGACCTCAGTAGAATTATATTGATTGCGAGACCATGGAAAACCTATGAAAAAATTCATATTAATCATCCGCACTTCGACATAGAAAACTCTATCTCTTAAGACATGCCACCAGGCCTCAAGTGTTCAACCTTAACTTGTTGACAAACCAGACATGTAACTACATAATTCTTTACTTTTCTCTTCATATTGTACCTCCACCAGTATATTTTCTTTAAGCCATGATACTTTTTAGTCTAAACCGGATCAACTATATATCAGGACTCATGCGCCCCAATCAAAATCCTTTCTTGTAGCCCTCAACATCAGGAACACACAACCTTCCTTGATTCCTCAAACTGCCATCTCCCCCAATCTTGAATGCTACAACCTTTTGCGGACCCATATCGTTCCTAATCTGCATAAGTATGGAATCCAAAAAGTTATCAATTGGGGGGAACCCATGATTTCCATTCAAATTCCCATAATAATGCACTCATTAAGTCCCAAAAGAATAAATTTAAATCTTAATCATCAACTTAAATCATGAGAAAAGCAAATCAAGTGATGCCAGTAAAAACCTCAAAATCTAATTTAAAACCTATCAATTTAAGCCACATCGATAATGAGTAAGTAAATACCAAAATATAAAATTAGAGTCAGAGAATGTGACACATGACTTAAATACCCAAGAAATTTAAAATCATTCAGAGTTCAGAGCTTGAATGGTGAATCCCTTGTAAAACCCTTAAATGTTCTTGCATTTTAAGTTTGAGAGAGAAAAGAATGATTTGACCTTTAAACCCTGTAGGGAATGGGGTTATTTTATCTTTAAAGGTCCTACAAGGGTTAAAATGACCAAAATCCCATCACCCCAAGTAAAAAAACAAAAATTGGGAATTTTTAATGAAGTATCATGGCACACTACTATTGCGTAGGTTAAACTTCATGGCATACCAATATCACAGACCCTCACTACCTCGGTGTCAAAAATTACCCTAAACCTCTTTTAAAAATTCTAAAACTTTACCAAAATGCCTTTTTGATGCCCCCAAACATAATTCTAGTGAAAAATTGACATTATAAATGCGAGAGGGTCAAGTATAAAATCATTGAAATTTTGAGGGGCTTACGATTAGGCTTGACCCAATTATGCAAGGCAAAAAGGTAGAAGTAGACTAGCTTAGTGAATTCCTAACGTGGATTGATGTTACAATGAGAAGGCAAAATAGGCAAGTTGTGGAGAAATGGATTAGAATAAAATATGATTGTGTCCCAAAGTACCCTAAGAATTCTATGATATAAATACATAATAAATAACAATAATTTTTTATTCATACAAAGTTCTATCATAAGATGGAAAAAGAAGATTAGTAGCACAAGAAGGAACAAAAGAAAAAAAGAATGAGAATACAAATAATAATAAAATTTAAAGGTATAAAGATCATAAAAAAGTAAAAAAATACGCTAATACAATAACAAAATAGGTGGGATCAAGGAGACAAGGGGAAATAGAAGGATAAGGATAACTTTAAGGAACATAAAAACATAAGAGGAGTCAAAAGAGGTAGAAAACAAGGAAGGTGGAAATAAGAACAAATATAACATCCAAAATCACAATAACAAGGAACTCATAGGATTTCAACACTCAACGAATTTTTTTCTATAGGAAATTTAGAAAATTAAAAAAATATAGATGAGAACATTAACAACAAGATTCTTAAGAGAGATAAAAAGGAAATCCTTCAAGGCATAGGTAGAAGAAGGGTTTCATAAAAAAAATCTAAAAAGGGCACAACCGATAATATTTATAAGACTTTAACAAAAAAATAAGGGAATTAGTAGTGTGGAATACATCAAAAACAATAATGAAGGAACTAATGAAAGCAAGGGAAAAAGAAGACCTCCATAGGAAGAAACAGACTCCTTTATGGTTGAACTCATAGAAGTAAGACTACATAAAGGAACAAACAATGAGAAAAAGAATAGTCAAGCCCAAAAACCAAACCGTTTGCAAATAACAACCCCCAAAACTCCTATTTGGGAGTCCCAATAACTTCTAGAGATAACAAATGAACATAAACAATACAAGAAAGATAAAGAGAAAAATAAAAGACGAGTACATACAGAAGAACGATTAACAGATTAGTAAAACATGGAAACTTTCTCTCGGGAAATTGTTAACCTAAAGAGATGAAGTGAAAAAGTGAAAGCCTACACTCCTTTTATAGGTTTAAACAAGGAGAATAAGACTAAAAATCCCAAAGTGATCAATGATTAACAAAATTATCTTCTTGAACATAAGATCTATTAACTCTCAAAATTATTTTGAGATATTAATGGAACTTAACAGAAGACATTACTACTCATTTATAGCTTATATGAAACCTTTTTAAGGTCCATAGGAGTTCGAAAAACATAGAAGAAACCTGGTACTTATGAATTATTATGTAAATAACTTAACAAAGATTTAGCTTTTCTTCCCATAAGAACTAGTATGGATAGATTACGATAGATATTGTACAATAAATTATGTTAAAGTTTAGCAATGAGAATAATAAGGAATTTCTAATTTTAGTAGTCTATACTAGATGTAATGTACTTGACAAGTTTGAATTATTAGAGGATAAAAACTTCCATATGGGAATCAACTCTATGGATTTTGAAGGAAATTTTAATATAATTCTCAATGAGGAGGAAACGTTGAGAGGATTACCTTTGTCACATCATCAGGACACTAATTTTTCCCATAGCATTTATAATTGTTCTCTTATGGAATTTTTTGTCAAAGAAAGTAAAACACATGATAGAATGGTCAAATAGGAGAAGATTGTATCTTTAAGAAATTTGATAGGGTTATAAGAAATGATGAATTTATAAACACTTTCCCTTCAATGATGCCCAACATATAGTAAGATGGGATCTTCGTATGCCTCTTTACATGTAAGGTGCAACTCAGGTAAGGAACTAATTGTGAAACCTTTTAAATTCCTTAATTTTTAGACTAACAACACCGTTAGTTCAAAGGAATAAGTTCATAAGAACTAGAAACTAGAATATGCTAGAAGTCATTACATAGAATTCAAAAAAAAAATAAAGAAGGTGAAAAGAGCTTTAGCAACATAAAGTATGGAGACAATTACAAACAACTTCCAACAAATTACCAGTATTAAGGATTATAAAAGGAGACTCTTTTTCACCTACTCTTTTTGTTATTGCTACATTGGTACTGGCCATGGGGTTGAATAACCTCTATGTGAAGGGAGAGTTCAAGAGATATTAATTTCTAAAGTCGAGTCAAGTATATATACACTTATCATATAAAGATTAGACAATTCTTTATTATGGGATAGAAAGCCTATTCTCAAGATAATATGTGTATTAAAAAATTTTGATAATGTATCAGGGTAGATTGATTAATACATCAAAAAGCTTTTTCTACCCTCAAGGTAAGACACAACTGGTTGATGGAGCTAGGATAAAGTGACATACTAGGTCAATCAAGAATCTTTAATTTCATATAGAAGGAGTAACAAATCTCACTTTGAAGATTTCCTTAAAAAGGGTGTTATCATGGTAAAATAATTTTTTATCTTTTGTTAGATGATATATCCTTATCTCTCATGTGTTATAATAATACAGTACACTTTTTATCTGTGATGAATCCTCCTAAAAATATCATAGATCAGTTATAATATATTATAATATATCTTTGCTAAGTTTTTCTAGGGTAATGTTATGGGTTTAAAAGGTAAACTTTGGGTATCTTTGGATGATATATGTTATTATAAAAGAAATGAGGACCCAATTTTATGTCATAATATAATGCTTCAAAAGCTTTGTTTGAAAAATTATAGTGGAATTTTAGAGTTTCTATCTTCTCTCTTTAAAGTTCCTACATAAAGAACAAGTATTGCAAGAAACTTTATTATATTATTGCTAAAGGTTCAGGAGCATAACATGTTTGGATAAAATTGATAACAATTAGAGAGGAGGTTGAACATGAAATGTGGTAGCAACTTAAAGTCAAAAAGTTTGCTTTTTTTAATTATTGTACTAAATAGGGGCACTATATTTGTAATGACCCTCTAGGTCATATTTGTAAAATTTTCAAACATTTCCATAATTTTTCTATCTAGTTGTTTCCTTATAGAATTTTTTAACTATTGAAATAGGTGGCATGGTTATTGAAGTGTTTAGTCAAGTTTTCTTATTTTGGAGGCTTTAAAGATAAGGTATTTGAATTAGGTCGATATTACTAGTAAATCGATTTGGATGAGAATTTTGTCAATTTTATTTGCTATAGAATGTAGATGTTAGGCCAGAGGGAACTTTGATTGGGACCTGAGGCCTTTAACCTTATTTTCAGTGCTTGGTTAGATTTTTAGTAATACTAGGGATGTTCTTAATTTGGTTAACATCTCCTTAAAATGACCTCTATCGGTTATTTTGTCGAGTCCATTGAGTGTAAATTCCCTTTTTAGTTGGGTGGAATATTTATTTTGGGTTCACGAGACACTGAGTAAACCTTGAGGGTCTATTTCGGATATTTAAATTTTTGTAAGTTGTTGCAGTAGTTGTACCTATTGTATATATTTTTGTGAAGCTTTGCTTGGATATGCAAAACCATTCTTGTGTAAGGATGGATTCACCTATGAAGGTTGCCGACCTCAGTTGTCCATCGATTTATTTTTCCTTTCCCTACTTTTGTAGAGCCTCTTTAGCGGTAATCCCTTTGCTTTTATAGAGACCTCATTCCTAAGTGACTCTTGCTTTAGTGGAATTCTTAGCGAAAGAGATATCACTTTTGTGACCAATCTCTCTCTAAAGTAGTGATCATTGTATATATATACTCTCTCCTTATCCAAACACAATATCTTTTTCATTCAAAGTCTTGGATGTTTGGGTTAAAGGTTATTTGAGACCATTGTGGAAAATTTGACACCTGGTAAGTCCAATTCCTTTGCATTTACATTCCTCTACATAATCTCACATCTTTTCGTTCTTTAATTCTTGGTTTGGGCCTTTAAATTATTGGTAATTTACCATTAAAGTAAGTTATTTAGACCAATTGAGTTTGAAGTTTTAATTCTTTATTTGCTGAATATTTTGCATGGGTTTCTCACCCTCAGGAAGGGTAATTAAGCTAGGAATTTCAAAATTTAGTAATGGGCCTCAATAGTTAGATTTTGACCCATTTTTTCTATAAATTAGCAATATTGATATTGATGTTCTTATCTTAATGAGTGGGTAATAAATTCGATGACATGACATTGATGTTCTTATTTAGAATAAGATGTTTATTATAGTTTTATGATTAAATTAAGGGTCCTTATTATAGGTATGGGGTAGTATTTCAAGGTAAAGTTTGTTCTTATGGATCGGATCTCCTTTATATCACTTCTATTTTGTACTTTCTCTTATTATAGAATTATGGGTATGAGGCCGTACATTTGGATTGCATGTAATCTACTTAAGTGTGATTATGCATATATTTGCTTAGATATATGAATATTTATTTGAATTTTTCATCATGCATTTATTCACTTGTATACTCGGATTATGGTATGAATCTCTAACTAAATTGTCCTACTTTTATCATTGATTTGATCTATATGACCATAATACCACTTTTATTACTAATTTAAATCTTTGGAAGGATTTTACCACATTCAAACCCTATTTGAGGTAAGATTCAAGTCTAATTCTACTATTCGATCCAAGGTAAGATTTTAGTCCTTTAACCTTTACTTTATCATTATGATTGAGTTTATATTTTTGATAACTTGAGGTAAGATGTTGGTTTCACTGCATTGGCTATATATTGCATTGTATCATCATATATTGGATGAAATTTATCATCTATACCAATGTTGTGTATTATTAACACTATTTTCCATTTTCCCTATTATGTTATAGCCTTCTAGGTTATCTTCATTTCCTATTATAACACCTCTTACTTTTACCTAGCTTAAATTCGTCCCAAAAATGTCAAAGACTTTCTTAAAGATGAATACACTTTTATACATGGGGAATTTTTAAGATTTTGACTTTTAATTGTGTGAAAAATTGAATAAGCCTTCAATCAATATAAAATTTGACCAAATCCGACACCCGAGCAAAGAGTTATCTCCATTTTTGTAAGACAGTGTACCACCTGAGCCATCAGCGCATCACAGAGCTAGAAAAATTGTCAATTGCCAAAAAACAATGAGCCACCATGATATTAGTGCTTCACACTAAGGCTCAATTTCAGAATTGTCCTTTTTCAGTGTTCCAACGCGATACCACCACGTCGAGGTGAACTTCCAAGTCGCAACTAAGGTGCACACGTGACTCCACCACGTCGCGCCACCATGCAATATCCTTGTTGTCATTTTTCAGTGGCTTGGTGCGATAATGGCACATTGCGTCAGGGGTCCAGACCAGAAAAATTTCACGAAAACTTAAAGTTGTGCCAAGGGTTAAAACAGTCTTTACCCATTATTTTAATTCTTCTAGATATGGGATTTAATCCCTAGAAACGTTTAAACTCTTCATTATTTACTTTTCTCTAAAATAAAAATATAATTCTCTCTCAGGAAAACAAACCCTAGCTCTTAATAATCAAGGTCAATCCCAAGAATTTCTCCAAGAACTTCAAGAAATAATCTTCCAAGGTATGTTAGATGTTTATCCATGGATCCTTACCTTCCATGGAGCCCAAGAATCCTTTTTCAAAATACAAGATTTATTATTTATGATTTCCATGTTTTAATTAGATTGAATTCATGTCCATGTTATTGTTTGAGTTTTAATCCATGATTTAGATTACAAGTTCTAAGAATTGATTCTAGTATGTGTTGAATTACATTATATTTATGATAAACCCTTCAATTTGCAAGTTGATTATTGTAACCATGTCAACCTTAAGTGTTTATGATTTAATGAACCAAGTATGATTCTTATGTGTTTGGTAAATTGTCTTTGAGAATGAAATAATGCCATTATAGCATGCTAACATGTATTCTCCATCCATGTTCAAGTTAATGCATTACAAGTATTTGATGAAATGTCTCTATGAATGAATTATGACCAAGTGAACATTGTTATGTTATTCAAGATGATGTTTTGCTTTAATTTTCATGCTATCGAGTCTGGGGGTATTTAATATCGGACAATTTAGTAGTTTACCCAGAGCCAGTGTCAGTGACAGGATAGAATCAGTCATGTTACGATCAGTAGTACTCTCAGTCAGTTAAAGAACTGAGTAGAACTCGGTTAGTTACAGAACTTAGGAAAACTCAATAAACTCTGTATCAGTCTAGTCCTATTTAGTATGATCAGTTGATGTTCCAGTTTTTGACAAAACATTTTAGGCCTTTTTCTTAGGATAATTATGTGTTTTCAAGTAACTATTGTTGCATTTAACTGTGTACTTTAGTGTTTTCAGGATAATAACTGAGTGTAACGGATAAGTTGGATAAACTAGGCAAAACAAAAGATAAAGATCATTGACAGCTCTACGACTAACCATCAGCTTGAACCATCGCCTAAAAATAGAAGATAGTGACACTGAACAGCCTTCGATGGTCCAAGCGATGGACAGTCGATTTTGCGATTAACCATCGGCCTAAACCATTACCAAGAAATACAACGAGGAAACACTGGATATCATGCGATGGTCCGAGCGACTAACCATCTGCTCTGCGATAAATCGTGGCCCTACCCATCGATATAAAATAAACATAGAATCACTTGATATCCAGTGATGGTTTAGACAATGGACCATCGCCCTGCGACAAAACATCACTTGACTCGTCGACCATGAAGTGGTAAATCTGATTTTCAATTTTTAAACCCCAATTCTGTAATCTTATAAATACCAAGTATTAGGGTTTATTTTGTATCTTTTTGTCATTAGATTTATACTTTTTCCTCTATTGAGAGTTGTGTAACACTTTTCATTGAGATTTAAATCTTGAGATTGAGATTTGATTATTAGTTTTTATATTTTCCAATGAAGATTAAGAAGAACAATATTGTGATTTTTGTAAGTACTTTCTTGAAGCCATTTATGAACATCAATATATCTTTGATTTCTTATATAGAGATGAGTAGCTAAACTCCCATAACTAGGTTTATGGGAGCCTTGATATAGAGAAACTTTTTGGGGTTGTGAATCAGTTTGATTTCTAACATCTATCGAAATTGCATGAATCTTTCTTCATTATAATGACATCTCTTGGTTGCAAACTTGAGAAGTGAGCCCATGAACACCATTTGTCTGACAAGAAAGTAGATATTGGGAAAAGAAGTGATTCATATGAACTCCATAGGTTTACCCTTTGGGTTAACGGGTTGATGCATTAATAGGATTAACCTGCATGAATGTGTTATTGAATAAGGCATGAATCCTTTATGTTTGAGAGAAGTAAAGGGTGAAACACTCACTAGGTTGAGAAACACATGAGTCATTCTTAGAATTTAATAATTCTTACAATTGAATATATAAGTTAGAATTCGAGCACAAATTCACAACCCTAACTATTTGAACATCTTAGTGAGCATAACTCTAGTTAATTCATTCTTATTGAAATATACATCTTCATTAACTCTCATTAGCTGGACCTTGTGTGATATAAATAAGAAATAATATTGTTAACATATCCAAACCCTCTTTTACTCAGGAACCTTAAATCAACAGTCTAATAATTGTTACAATACTTAATTAAAATAGTATTCACTGTGGGATTCGACACCCAACCCAGTTGGATTCTATATTTGACAGCGACCGCTTAATCTCTCGTGAGAGAGGTGGAATTTAGTGTATCAAATTTTAGTGTCATTGTTGAGTAATACGATTATCAATTAAGTTTGTGTTTGTTAATTGACCTTTGGTCATGTTTCCCAAATTTTACTTTTGTTTGTTGTTTTTGTTCTGTGCAAGAGAGTTATTATGTATGCAAAGTACATGGAGATCGTGTGCACCATTATTACCGTTATATCTAGAACCGTAGCTAATTGGCAGAATAGCTGATCCTCAAGATGCTGAAAGACTAGCTGCTTTGGCTAGAGCTCAACTAAATTAGTAGAATGATGGTCAGCAGCCACATCATCCTAATCCTGATGATGATGATTTAGGGGATGACGACTGATTAGATCCTGTTAATTAAAGGCGTGTAGAAAATTTGGTTGGACCAGTGAATTAGAATGTTAACAGAAATTGCCCCTTTAGGGAAAGTAAGAGTGTCAACAGTGTAGTTTGATCTAAACGATGACAAAGATGGAATGGATGGAGCAGGTACAACAGGAGCTATCATTCATCTACCTCTATCATTAGGAGATAAATTTAATATTACCATTACGATGATTCAACTCCTTCTCTTAAGAGGTTGTTCGGTGGTGTTCTTGGAGATGATCCAAACATGAATTTGGTGAATTTTGTCACCATTTGCAAGTCATTTGATCATCCAAGAGTGGGTCAAAATGCTATCTGTCAACATTTATTTCCATTGTCTCTGTCTGGGGAGGCGACACTATGGTTGAACGAAATGACTCTCGACTTTATAATCAACTAGAGATAGTTGAAACAGGCTTTCCTAGAAAGGTTCTTTCCACACTCCAGAAGTGTACAGATGAGGGATGAAATCAGTAACTTTCGACAGCTTTTCACTGAAGCTCTTCATAAGACCTGGGGGAGGTTTAAAAAGAAGCTGATGAAATGGTCGAACTATAATATGATGGATATTTATTTAATGGAGACTTTTAATCAGGATTTGAATTTTATTATGAAGCCAGTCGTGGATAATGTTGTAGGAGGGCCGTGTGTTGACCTTACTTTCTCAAAGACCTCAGAGATACTTGATTAGATGACCAAATAGAGTAGAGCTTAGCATACTAGGGATTCTGTGGTAGCAAGATCTACTGTTTATGGTAGTATGACTGCAGAGCAACACATGAAAGACGAAGAGCTTGACCAAGATATGGCATATTTAATAACTCGGATGGATTTGTTGACTAAGCATCCATTGTTTGGAAAAATAGAGAAGGTGAAAGTTGTTGCATCCTAGGGAAGAGCTAATTCCAATTTGGAAGAAGAGGCAAACTATCAAATTAATTAGGGAGGGGTTAGTGAGGCTGTAGCCAGGGAAATCAAGGTCGAAACTATTATAATAAAGCTAGTTACAAGGATAGAGATCAAGGAAACTAGAAAAGAAAAAATAATAGAAGTTGGATATATGTGCCTCCTAGAAGCAGAGATAATACTACAACTAGCTCTGGCAAGATGTCCATGGAAGACATTATAGAGAAATTATTAACGGGAGTTGAGATTACCAACTATGGGGTGACTACTATGAAAAGTGACTTGTCTTCCATGAGTCAGTTGGTAAACTCACACTCTACTTCTATCAAGCATTTGGAGTTATAAATGAGCCAACTCTCAGTAGCATTAAATCAGAGGAAGAGCAGAAATTTTCCATGTGATATAGTTCAGAATCCTTAAAATAATGGCTCTTGCATGGCAATTATGACACAAAGTGGTAAGTTATTACTAGGCCTGTCTATGGGCAAAACTATGATTGTAAACGATATTGGTAATGAAGAAACGTATCCAGTGTAGTTTGAAAAAATGAATAAAGTTATTTAGAATACACCATCCAACCATCAGCAGGTTGATAAGTTGGAGAAAAGCAAGGAAAAGGAGACTGAAATGGTGGTTACTGTGCTCCCAAAACCACCTTCTCTATTTCCCTATCAATTGAAAAAGAAGGCCAATGACACAAAGTTTGGAAAATTTATAGCCATACTTAAGCAGTTGACAATCAACTTGCCTTTGGTGGAAGCATTAGAGCAAATACTCAGGTACGGAATGTTTATGAAAGACCTTATTACGAAGAAGTGGATAGTTAGTTATGAGACAGTGGACAATCTCTAGCATTGTGGTGCTATTTCCACAAGGTCGTTGGTGCAGAAGAAGAAAGACCCATGAGCATTTACTATCTCATGCATTATAAGGACTCCTGAGTTCACAAAAGCTCTTTTTTATTTGGGAGCCAGCATAAACTTGATGCCGCTTACTGTGTATTCCTACTCCCACAAACATGAGATTAGTTATGGAAGATAGATCTGTGGAGCAGCCCTTAGGGATTTTATATGACGTATTAGTGAAAGTGGCCATTTTCATATTTCCAGCTAATTTTGTTATTCTCGATTGCGAGGTGGACTTCGAGGTGCCCATAATCTTGGGTAGACCTTTCCTCACAATTGGGAGTGTACTTATTAATCCTAAGGTAAATGAGCTACTATTCAGGATGAATGATGAAGTAGTTTGATTCAATGTCTACTAGTCCATGAAATAGCATAAAGATATGAGAATATTTTCTATTGTGGATGTTTATTAAAAGAGGAGTAGGAAGTACCTATAGAAGAAAAAATTGTTGTGGAGACTTTAGTTGCCGTATTAATAAATTTTGATCAAGATGGTATTAAAGATTATGAGGAGAATATGTGTGCCTTGACATGCATGGGGTCTTATTCTTATGCACCCAAGAAGCTGGATTTGGACTTTAAAAATCATCCCAGTCCACCAGCCAAGCCATCTGTTGAAAAGCCACCCACTTTGTAGCTGAAAGAGTTGCTTGTTCATTTGAGGTATGTGTTCCTAGGTAGTGGGACTACATTACCTATTATTATTGCAGCTGACTTAGGTGAACAATAGGTGAAAGCCCTCATTTCTATTCTTAAGAGTTATAAGAGGGCTATTGGTTGGACAATTGTAGACATTATCGGTATTCCTTTTGGTATATGCACATATAAAATCCAGCTAAAGGATGATTATGTTCCTACTATTGAGCATCAATGCCGTCTTCAACCACCTATGCAGGAGCTGGTGAAGAAAGAAAGTATTAAGGGGCTAGATGCAAGAGTGGTGTAACCTATCTAAGATAGTAAGTGGGTAAGTCCTGTTTAGTGTGTGCCCAAGAAAGAGGGCATGACAGTGGTGGCTAACCAGAAGAACAAGTAGATTACACTCAGGCCGGTTACTGGATGGAGGATTTGTATGGATTACAGAAAACTTAACTCATGGACATTGAAGGATTACTTCCCAATGCCTTTCATGGATCAGGTGCTTGATCGGCTAGTGGAAAGAGGTTGGTACTATTTCTTAGATGGGTATTATGGTTACAACCAGATTTTTATTACTCTTGAAGATTAGAAGAAGATGACTTTCACGTTCCCATATAACATATTTTCTTTTAAAAGGATGCCTTTTGGGTTGTGTAATGCACCTGCCACTTTTCAGAGGTGTATGATATTTATATTCTCTCATATGGTTGAAAATACCATAGAGGTATTTATGGATGATTTTTCAATTGTCGGTGATTCTTTTGAGCTCTACTTAGTAAATCTGAGTAGAGCCTTACAACGGTGTGAGGATTTCAATCTTGTGCTTAATTGGGAGAAATGTCACTTCATGGTAAAAGAGGGCATTGTTCTCAGTCACAAAATTTCAAAAAGGGGGATTGAATTTGAGCTAAATTTAAGGTTGTAGAAAAGCTTTTACCTCCTATTTCAGTAAAGGGGGTGCAAAGTTTCCATGGTCATGCTGGCTTCTATAGGTAGTTCATAAAGGATTTCTCAAATATTGCAAATTCTCTTTGCAAACTTTTGCTGAAGGAAGTCAAATTCTCCTTTGTTGATGATTTCTTGAAGGATTTTGAATTCCTTAAAGAGAAGCTAGTTGATGTTCCTATTATTGTTGGACAAGATTGGTCAAAACCATTTGAGATCATGTGTGATGCAAGCGGTATTGCCCTTTGAGCTGTGTTGGGATAAAAGAAAGACAAATTATTTCATCCAATTTATTATACCATCAAAGCACTGAATGGATCTCAAAAGAACTACACTATCATAAAATATGAATTTCTTGCAGTAGTCTATGCTATTGAGAAGTTCTGGACTTATTTACTAGGAACTAAGGTGGTGGTCCACACTGACCACGCAGCCGTGAGATATTTGATGGTGAAAAAGGATGAAAAACCAAGGTTAATCAGATGGGTGCTGTTACTTCAAGAATTTGACTTTGAAGTCAAAGATAGAAAAGGTTATAAAAACCAAGTGTGGACTTATCTATCCAGGTTGTAAGGTGAACAAGCAGTTAGAGATGAATTTGAGATAAATGATGCATTTCCAGATGAATAAATCTTGGCTGCTATTATGGATAAAATACCTTGGTATGCTGATTTTTCAAATTATGTGGTGAGCGAGGTAATACCATAGAATCTTTCCTTTCAACAAAGGAAAAAGTTTCTCCATTATGTGACCCATTACTTCTGGGATGAGCCATATCTTTTTCGGTGATGTACGGATGGTATTGTTAGACTGTGCATTCTATAAGTAGATATGTTGAGTATACTGGAAGCGAGTCAAGCTTCCCCAATTAGAGGTCACCATGGAAGTGATTGGACTATAAGGAAAGTTCTTCAGAGTGGCTATTGTTAGCCTTCTTTATTCAAATATGCCTACAAGTTCATGAAAAGGTGTGACCAATGTCAAAATAAAGGGTCCATCTGAAAGCACCATGAGATTCCATTGTCTAAAAGGCCAGAGGTAGAATCACTTGATATTTGGGGCATTGATTTCTTGGGGCCCTTCGTGAGCTCATTTGGGATGAAGTACATATTAGTGGTCGTTGACTATGTATCAAAATGGGTTGTGGCAGTGGCTCTACAAGTTAATGAAGAGAAGAGAGCTTTTGCATTATTGAGGAAAAATATCATCTCTTTCTTTGGGGTAACACATACCATTATCATCATTGAAGGATCACACTTTTGCAATAAACTATTCAGAGCTACTTTAGCAAATTATAGAGTTAAGCAACATAAAGTGGCTACGCCATACCAACCACAAAACAGTGGGCAGGTGGAAATCTCTAATCAGGAAATCAAAGCTATCCTTGCCAAAACTATAAATGCTAGCTAGAAGGATTGGTATAGGAAGCTAGAATATGCCTTATGGGCATATCGAATGGTTTCTAAGACCCCTATTTGAATGTCGCCTTACTAATTGGTTTATGGCAAGGCATGCCATTTGCCGATTGAGCTAGTTCCTAAATCATTGTGGGAACTGAAGTGACTTAACTTGAATTGGAATGAAGAAGTGAATATGAGACTAGGGCAGCTAAATTAGATGGATGAGTTCCATCTTGGAGCTTATGATCGGGCTGATCTATACAAGGAAAGAATGAAGAAGTACCACAAACATAAGATTGAAAAGCAAAATTTCCAGAAAGGTGACTTAGTGCTTCTATTTAACTTCAGAATCAAACTGTTTTTAGGTAAGCTCAAATCCAAATGGTCCAACCCATTTAAAGTGAGTCAAGTCTACTCATTTGGAGTAGTGGAACTTGAAAATAGAGACGGAAGTGTCTTCAAGGTAAATGGGCAATGTGTGAAACTGTATATCGGTCCGATAGACTCGATAAAGAGTATTGGTACTATCTACCTCAATGAAGTTTGAGTAATCAAGATAACTGAGTCGTGTCGCGACAATAAATTAGGCGCTAGTGGGTGGCATCCCACAGTGTGTTCTTGTAAAGCACTAGTTAAAGTGATTTTGGTTTTTGTTTTGTTGTTTTATACAAGCTGAAGGGTTTGTGTAAGTGTTCGAGTTTGATAGTGCAGGAAAATAGAAGCTGATAAAGTTTAGGGTGACCGACAGAAAACCCGATAGACAATTGGTAACTCAACGTACTGTCATGGTAACCATCGCAACAAAGTCCAGAAACTAATTTACTGGAAGAGTAGCAGCGGGTTGACCGACGGACCATCACACATGCAATAGACTATCACTTAAACTAACACTAGTATGTCTCCAGGCAAGTCACTAGAAAGGGATGATGGGATTGACAAACGAAACATCGCATATGCGATGGACCGTCGATTGAACCATCGCATGAAACCCAATTTTAGCGGGTCAGGTCAAATTAATTTAAATAGCTTAATTTTTCATTCTTATCCAATTCAAACTGGTTTAAATGAAAATTTGAAGCGGTTAAGTAACTCCCCAACTATTCAATGCACCTGAACCCTTTTATTCTCTCTTATGACTCTCTATTTTCCCTTTCCTAGGTATTTAAAGTCCATTTCTCCTTTTTCTTTGGTCATCACAAGCCAACAAAGTTTTTTTCACTAAAATAAATAATCATCTATTGTTTGGAGTTCATTGTGCAAAGTTAGAGAAGTGACCTAAAACTGTAATAAAAAGGTATGAATTTCCTCTCACTCTCTATTTTTCTTTAACGTGATGAGCATTAACATAGGTGAATACAATCAAGTGAACCAATTCTCTTCTACTTTTGGTAATGTGAGGCATTGATTTGAGTTGAAACCTAGCATACACTATCCTAGGGGAAGTCTGAGTAGCCCATGGACCAAAAATGGTTAAATATGGTGATGTATTATTGATAATTATTCCATGATAATCGTCCTTAAAGAAGTGTATACAAGGTGTTAGACAAACCTCCAAAATGAGGCTTGAAATTGAAAAATGCAAGCAACAGCTTGAGCGACAGACTGTCGGACACCGGATGATTTGTCTCCTGAAGTCGTCGTACTTTCTCAGAATTAGTGTTACTGGAATGACCCCGATGGTTTGGTTAGATGGACCATTGCATGCCTAACGGACCTGCAATCCATAAACATTCGTTGGTCAATAATTTTTCCTATCTTCTGGTTTAAGTTTGTGAACTGATAAATATTTCACTTACAGGTATCATGGAAAACAAATTACCAACCAATAGGGGTAAAGGTAGAGGCCAAGGGGCCAGACAAGGGATATCATAAGATGTAGATATCCCGGCACACAACACTGGACGTAATCATCAAGTTATTTCTTCATCCTTCTAGTCTGAAGAGGAAGGTAAAATAAGTAGTATCAGCAGCTCAAGTTTAAGTCCAGTTGAGGAAGGGGTTAAAGTATCTAACCCCATCCAAGAGGAGAGTCCAGAATAAGGGGGACAAAATTTGGTTCGATACAAGGATCCATAAGTGCGGGAAGCTATAAGATGGCAGGTTAAGGGTGCCCGAGAGCATTTCTACAAAGGGTTGGCATCAACGGATAGGGTAGCCATATACAAGTCTATTTTTGAAGAACATCAGATTGTGAAAACAAACTTACCCGAGTATCAAAAAATTGAATACCTATTCAATAAATATGAGTTGTCCTGAATGAGCAGACCCCTTATATCCTATCAACAAAACTGGACATCCTTTCAATAATTACTTGGCATTGCTGGAGAAGAATTGTCCCCCAAGCAAGTCAGCGGCTGACATGAACAAGCTGGACACAGTTCCTGTTTGTGGATTTAGAATAGATATCTCAGAGAGTACGTTAAATAGATTCTTGTTCAGAGCTGATATTAGATATCAAGTGTAATACTGAAATTAAAGAATTGGTTGTTCATGTGAACTCAACAAAACCCGTGGTTATCCAAAATATTGATAGATGGATGAGAGCCTACATGGCTATAGAATCCCTGCAAAAAGATATTCAAGTCATCCCAAATCTTTAGGGCTAAGTTTCGGTGGGCAATTATGAGGCTGAGGTTAATGCTAACAGGTAGGGATGACTGCCTAGAACTCACTAGCGATGTGAATATTTCTTCTTTGATTTAGGGGTTGACAATGGATTTTGGCCACATTATTCCTGATGAGTTATTTTACCGCACTTACAAGACTCAGACTGCACTACCATTTCCAAGCCTTATCACAGAATTATGAAAGCAGGTGAAGGTACCTTTGATCAGCAGAAAATATAATGCAATCCAGGCAATACCCAAGAAGAATATTGAAAAGAGTAGGGATGACTCAAAGTTTGACATGCAAGTCAATAGAACCCAAGCTTAACAAACTCAGTCGGCGCCAATTCCTGAGTCATCAGAATTCCCTTCAGGTATGCCAATACCTCTTACTATGTATGTGCTTTCGACCAGATCTACAGGTTCAGCTTCGATGCCTATGGGTGGGACCATAGATTTTGGATCAGTTCCACCCTACTATTTCTAGTATAGGCTAAACCAAGAGAGCTTTGCAAAGACAGTCCGAGCATAAAAGAGGTTTGAAAAATAGTTGGCTACATGAGGTCAAATTTCAAACCCTTCATTGAAAGAATTATGGTGGAAGCAGTGAGGACTTTTAAGAACATACAGCTAAGAATGAATAACAAGGAGGACTAAATCAATAATAAACTGGATGCCTTGTCCATTCCGAATTTTACAAAATTAGTTGAGGAGGTTAGACAAATCTATGCGGATATAGACAAGATGAATCAACAGAAAAAATAGCCTATATTTGATCTAGTCCAGATCGAAAGTGATGAATAAGGTCTTGTGGACTTGATGGGGATACCAATCAAGGTAAAGGTAAGAAAGCAACAGAAATAGATAAAAAGTCTGAGAAAGCTGCAAGAAAAGCCGCCAAAAAAAGAGGTTCGAAGCCATGACACCGGAGGAACAAGAGAAACATAATATAAAGAAGGAAAGAAAGAGATCAAGGAGAGATAAGGTGAGAATAAGGAAAACAAATAGAGGATGAAGTAGCTAGAGTGTCCTCTAGTTCAGCCCCAGCTAGGAGGCAATCTGTAGTCTGGCTAGTGATGTAGTACCTAAAATTCTGGAGGGAGAGATTGTGAGAACTCCCACCACTATGGGGTTCAATATTGCACTTGGTGAGGACACTGGAGCCTCACCGCACTTTATAGATGCCTCAGATGAATAAGAGGCACTACAAGTATTTCCCCTTCTTTGTAATTCAATTATATGCAGTGAGGGCAAAGCATTATTTTCCATAGGGGTGGGATGTGATTTTTCCATAAGGGGTTGTGTTGCCGATATTCTTTTCCTCCCATGTGCTATTTAGGAGAATCAACATGTCTAGGTTGTTATTAAGTTGTTGCATTTTCATTTCTTGTCTAGGATTAACTGTAGATTTTAAAATTTTCTTTTCTAAGTCATGTTATGTTGGTAATACTATTCCATAAATAAAAGTAATGTTTATGTTAGCATCAATTTATAGATATATGAATGATCAGTGATTGTTGAAAAGTGTTTGTGTACATTTGTTATATAATTAATTCTCCTGTTCTTGTTGGTAAAAGTGTTGTGTTCCATCCGTGACTCTGAAACTAACATACGAATGTAAGTATTTATAGCCATATGTTATGAATCCCAAGAGTTAGTATAATAGGAATTAACTTAGTGCTTGTGTGTGTGAGTTTTTGTATAGTTCTTACATAGAAGCTACACCCAGAACTTGCCCGGTTTATTTGTTGTTGTTTTTTTTTTAACTCAATAAGACAGGATATTAGGCCACCTTATTTGTTTGTTTATTTATCCAAAATAATGACCCACCAAATATGTTTTATTTTGGTTGTGACCCTGTTGAGCCTTGTTAATATTTGTTCTACATAAATAAATAGTGATTCACTCTCTAGAAGGCGTTAGAACTTAGCTTTGGCCCTGATCCTATTTTGGATATTGTCTACTCTAACTCAGCCAAATTGCCTAAGTTGAGGTTGGTTACTATTTGATTGTTGGCATCTTGCGAGGTTGAGTTAAAATTGATTTGGGAGGTAGTAACTGGCCCTGGTCTAGTTAGCTGTCTAAATAGATATTGTGCACCTCAATTTTCTGCATCAACATAAGTTGAGGGTGGTTGAAGCTATTTTTTAAAAGAAAGATCTATAATAAGGGCGCGGATGGATAATATTGATTGTGAATGAGTGAAGGAACTTTAATTCTGATGAGTAGCTACCGAAAAGGGTAAAGAGAATGAAGTTTTGTACTTTAAGTCACTTATCCAAATGAATAACCCTCACCGAGCCTAAAACCTCTTTACAACCCATAGAAAGTCCTACTTAATCTTGGCAAGTAAATCATGAGAGAACATTAAATGATATAGGCAAGCCTATGGGTGTGCACTATGTTTGCAACATCTATTTTGAGAGCAAGAGTATTATTTTTTTCCATAGATAATTATATATTAAGAGAGGTGGACTTCATTAGTTGTAAAAGCATGACAGTTATATGTAGACTGCTGATTCCTCTGGGATATTGTATCTGTGGCTATAAATGTGCTGAGTAATAGTTGATTCCAGTTATAGATCCTTATGTGTTAGAGCACTTAACTGAATGGGCAAGTGAATGATTGTGTAGCTGTGTTGATATGACTATTGAGTGCCCATCATGATGTTGTTCGTATATGTATCTTCGTGTTGAGTTGCTTGAGGACAAGCAATTTCCATAAGTTGATGGTGTTGATGTTCAGCTTTTGAAAGAATATTTTAGGCTTTTTTCTTACGATAATTATATGTTTGCAAGTAACTATTGGTGCATTAAATTGTGTACTTTAGTGTTTTCAGGATAAGAACTGAGTGTAAAGGATAACATAGATAAACTAGGCAAAACAAAGGAAAAAAATCATCGACGGCTCAGGCGATGGACCGTCGACCTTGCGACGAACCGTCAGCCTGAACCATCACCCAAAAATAGAAGAAAGTGACATTAGACAACCTGCGATGGTCCAGGCGATGGACCGTCAACTCTGCAATGAACCATCGGCCTAAACCACCACCAAGAAATAGAATGAGGAAACACTGGATGTCATGCAATGGTCTAGACGATGACCTGTCAACCCTGCAATGAACCATTGCCCTACCCATCGACCAAAAATAAAACATTGACTTAATGGAGCTCCAGCGACAGTCTAGACGATGGATCGTTGGTACTGTGATGAACCATCGCTTGACCCGTTAACCATGAAGTGGTAAATATTTGTTTGAATTTTTAAACCCTAGTTTTGGAATCATATAAATACCAAGTTTTAGGGCTTATTCTGCATCTTTTTGTGATTACTTTCATACTTTATCCTCTAATGAAAGCTGTGTAAAACTTTTCATTGTGACTTAAATCTAGAGATTGAGATCTGATTATTAGATTTTATATTGTGATTTTTGTAAGTACTCTCTTAAAGCCATTTATGAATATCAATATATCTTTAATTTCATAAATGGAGATGAGTAGCTAAACTCTCATAACTAGGGTTATGGGAGCCTTGATGTAGAGAACTATTTTAGGGTTGTGAATCAGTTTCATTTCTAATATCCATAAAAATTGCAGGAATCTTTCTTCATTATAATGACATCTCTTGGTTGTAAACTTGAGAAGTGAGCCCATGAACACCACTTGTCTGACAAGAAAGTCGATGTTGGGAAAAAAAGTGATTCATATGAACTCCATAGGTTTGCCCTTTCGGTTAACGGGTTGATGCCTTAACAGGATTAACCCTCATGAGAGTGTTATTGAATAATGCATAAATCCTTTAAGTTTGAGAGACATAAATGGTAAAACACTCATTAGGTTGATCAACACATGAGTAATTCTTAGAATTCAATAATTCTCGCAATTGAATACATAAGTTAAAATTCGAGAAAAAATTCACAACCCTTACTGTTTGAACTTCTTGGTGAGCATAACTCTAGTTAATTCATTCTTATTGAAATTACATCTATATTAACTCTCATTAGCTAGACCTTATGTGATACAAATACGAAATAATATTGGTAACACATCCAAACCCCTTTTTACTCAGGAACCTTAGATCAATAGTGTAATAACAGTCACAATACTTAGTGAACACAGTATTCCCTATGGGATTCGAAACCCAACCTAGTTAGGTTTTATATTTGACAGTGACTACTTACTCTCTCATAAGAGAGGTGTAATTTGGGTGTATCAATCTGATCAATGTCTTTCAGTTGGAGTAGGATTCACTACCGAGCGAGCCTAGGGGTGGGGTCTCACTCGTTAGCTATGACTAGGTCCCTAGAAACGATCCTTAATTTCTAAAACTATGTAGCCAAAGTAGGTTATGAGATGTCACCCGTTAGATAGGACTGACATACTCAGGGTTCACCCGCTAGTTTAGGACTAATCTCAAGGGTCATCCATTAGTTGGGACTGACTCTACAGCAGTTGTCATTAACCATGGCATGATACTGGAACCCTTCCAATTGGGATTACAGGTTGGACCCTAACTCAGTTATTTTATCTTATTTGAGGCATGTCAGTTAGATGATTACCTCCTACAGTTTCAGTCTTTAGTTTAGAACTCAGTTTAGTTTTACAGATTTAGGACTTTCAAACATAGTCAATCAGTATCAGTAAATAGGTTATCAATTACTTAAAATATCAGTTACTCAATTATCAGAACTCAGCTTCAGAAAAGCTCAGTTATAGTATACATATATGCATTGTACATACTCAGTATTTACAATAGTTTTAATTATCCACGTACTCTTATATTCAGCTACTCTATATCATTTTGTCAGTTATTGTTCATGCATATGAACCCTTGCATTCAGCCTTACCTCATTTAGTATATCAGTACATCCCCACATACTAATTGCATAGCCATTTTTTGTGTTATTATACTTTATATCATAGGTTTGGACGCTCAGGTTCCTGACCACGCTTAGTCAGATTCATCCAACAGTAGATGATTTAGTAGTGAGTCCTCATCTATCGAGGATATGCTTTTTATTTTAGTATTTCAGTTTAGTAGTAGCTCAGTAGCCGGAGTTAGTTGGGGGCTTGTCTCATAAACTCTACTTTACAGATAGATTCAACTAACGACTGTTCAAATGACATTTTTAGATAGTATTTAGTTTTACAAATGTTATATTTTATTAGTGTTTCAGATGTTTTGAACCTTATGGTATTTTAGCCTATTTTTCTGCATTAATTACAGTAATATTATTCAATGCTCATAGAAGATATCAGTCATAGGTTAGCTTGTGATCCTTCGAGGTCATAAGCACTGTGCGATAACTAGGGGTAGTCTAGGGTCATTACACCTATTTACATTATTCCTATTATAGATTATATTCTAAGCATAGTCAGTCTATGATGCCTGTTGAGTACCCTATATTTTGGTACTTATTCTATATTTTGACATTCTTTTCTTATGTAGATCCTGGCTCAACACATGCTTGTTGATCCTTATCATTTAGAGACTCCAATTGACTAGATTTATTGTGAGATCTAGGTATCTAGAGTCTTATACATTTATTTCTTGCATCTTCTTCCTATATTTTGTACCTTTTTAGATAACTTTGTATCTCTATAGTTCTACTCTTATACCTTAGCAGCTCTAGTACTAGTGATAGTAGGCCTAGGGTTGAATATTGTATATATTTATCTTTATTTCATTTCTACATGGCTTACATCTATATATTTTTACTTGTTATGTATGTATCTATACATGGTGGCCCATTTGTTTTACTTCATCTTCTTTACTATTTATTCTATCTATTATGTAATGACACTTTTTGTCTTTATGTATGAGTCTCTCATTAAAATTTTGACGCTATATTTCTTCCAGATGTGAGGTTATAAATTTTATGTTAGGATGGTTTTGGATGAAATCTAAGTGAGGTATGGACTAGGAAAATCTAGTAATATATTGGGTGGCTATGGTAGTGTTTGACTTGATCTCAAGTTAATTAGGAAGATAAGGAACCCATATGATTTTACAAAATTAAATTTTGGTTGGTAGAACTCTCAAAATTGATCTTAGTATAAAGGTATTATTAGGGATATCTCGAATTTAAGGTGTGTTGTGAAAAGGGCGGTTTTGAGGGAAATTAGGTATTTTTCCTCGCCCACAATGCTATAGGGATGCTCATTCTACTATAGAAAAATGTCCAAAAGTAAAGAAAGTCATACTATAGCGCCTTATTATCGAGGTCCAAGGCTGCTATAGCAACATAAATTGATGTTTTTATTCTAAAAAAATCTCCAAAATGGTTAATTTCTCTTAAGAACATTTTGGTGAAAAAGAGGTGATTTTTGGTGAAATTCTTCAGATGTCCAGTGTTTTGCTTTATTATGGTGAAGAATTTATCCCTGTTAACTAGTAAATTGATAATTTAGCCTTAAAATTTCTAGTTTAAAAAGTTTAGGAAGGGTTAAGGGATGGATTTAGTTGATTTTCTAGTGCAAGGGAGAAATTGATGTATAAAATCATTGGGCTTTGGTTAATGATCATTAAAATATCTTTGCATATTGTTAATTGACTCATTTGTTCTTTATATTACTAGTCTTAGATGAATTATTGTAAAAAATCTTTAGAACCGAGAAAAGAATGATCATACTTGGCCTTAAGGGTTGGTAATGAGTTATAATCCCCAACATTGTAGGTCATTTTATTAATTATGTATTTGTATGTATTTTTGACCCGTGTCAAGTGAAAATTACAAGAAAAGGCAAGGCTCAAGCTTAGTTGAGCAATGCAAGCTTGGATAGATGTAGGTGATGGTATTTTAGTTTAATATAGTTTGTGCTATATCTACATATTAACTACTTCTTAGTATTACTCGTTTGTTCATGTTGCTTGGTGTGGTCATTTTCTAATGTTATTTAACTATCAGCTTGTGGATACTACAAGTGTCGGATTGATATTGTTGTTTGTATGATTTTGATATACTCTATAATTACATTGTGGAATATTTAGGTATTTAGACATTCTCACAGTTATTTGGTGGAATAAGGATGGAAGGCACTTGTGTTTGGTTTGGGTACATGGATGAAATTTGTCCCCTTGTAGGTCATGGCTAAAGGGTTGTTTTGATACCTTTAGTGTGGATATATAAGGTACAGGTGATTTGACATTTCCATGAATGTGTTGAGTAGTGTATGTGTGTGTGTATATATATAAGTATCGTTTTATTTGGTGTTTGACTTATCTTATTTTGACTTGACATAATTGTAGATGTCTTGACTTATTACTAGTGATTCTAAACTTCTTAAATTTGTACATGTTGTGCTAGGTATAACTAGGGTGAACATGTATTAACTTTTTGTACTATGTTTTGGTTAAGTGTTAATATTCTCATCTTGTGTTGTCCAAATGAACCTACTAGTGCACTATTAATCTCTTGTGTATTGATACTACATCCGTTCTTACTTTTGTTGAGTGCAGTGCATATTTCAGTGGCTCCTGCAAGACCTCACTTATGACACTAGCGTGTGATTCGGATTTCTCGAGTGAGCGGTAATTTCATTCTACCATAAAATCCTTCTTTGATAACATTGTCCTTTATTTTGGACATATGTATTTTTTTAGTTTTGGGGTTTCATCCCCTTCTTGACCATCTTTAGAATGTTTTCAATAAAATTTGTGGTTGTATAATTTGTCAATTTTTGGCAAAAAAAACCCAAGATCTAAAATTAGATAAAGTGATTTTTAGATAATTCAAGTTCTGAGTTATTTTTTCTAATTTAGAAATTACCTAAACGTAGTGTTTTCTAAGAACTCACTAATTATTCATCCAAATGTAATTGGGAATAAGTGGTGTTGAACAAGTTGATTTCTTAGTGATAACACTTTCTTGTGGCTTTGTTTATGCTAAAAAAGAATTTACTTTTTTATTGATTGGATATTTTTTTATAAAATGATATTTTGATATATAGTTTTATGTCAAACTCGTGGGAGTGTTAAAGTTATTAGAATTTGTGGGCACAAATCATGTTTCATTTTTTTAAAAAAAAAAACTAAAATATGTTTCCCAAAAACTATGACCAATGTTGAAAATTCACCCAAAATTAAGTTTCCAAAAATATTTAAGAATCTACGGCCAAACGATATCTTAAATTTTTGACCCAATAAGTAAATTCTAAAAAAAAATTAAACTTTGTTAAAGTCTAATGAAAATTAGAAAAAGAAGTTACCTA
>NC_061121.1:170737704-170804570 GCF_002878395.1 Capsicum annuum | reverse complement strand
AATGAGAAGACAAAATTGGGAAGTTCTGCAGAAGTGGATTAGAATAAAATATGACTATGTCCAGCATTCCATAAGAATTGTGTAATATAAATACATAATGAATAACAATGATTTGTTATTCATACGAAGCTATATCCAAAGATGGAAAAAGAAGATCAAAAGCACCAGAAATATTAGAAGCAAAAGGAGAACAAGACTACAAATAATAATAATGTTTAAAGAAAAGAAGATCGCAATAGGGAGGAAAACACACAACTACAACAAAAAAATAGGTAGGATTGAGGAGACAAAGGAAAAAAGAAATTGAACGACGACTTTAAGGAACATAAAACGAAAGTGGAATCGGAAGTAGACAACAAGAAAAGTGGAAACAAAAACAAATATAGAATCCAAAATGACAATAAAAAGTGGCACATAGGATTTCAACTCAACCAATTTGATTCTCTAAGAGATGTAGAACATAAAAAAAAATATATGAGAAAAACAAGACATTAACAGTAAGATTTTTAAGAGATATACAAAGAAAATCCTTCAAGGTATAGATAGAAGAATATTTTGGTAAAAATGTATCTAAAAAGAGAACAACCAATAAAATATATGAGACTCCAACAGAAAAAACAATAGGAGAATTAGTAGTATGGAATCTAGAGAAAAACAATAATGAAGGAACCAATGAAAGCAAGGGACAAAAATGACTGTCATAGGAAGAAGCAGGCTCCTTTAAGGTTGAACTCAAAGAACTAAGCCAACATAAAGGAAGAAGCTATGAGAAAAAGAATATTCAATCTCAAGAACTGAACCTTTTGCAGATAATAATCCTTAAAACTCCCATTTGGGAGTCTTAGTGTAATAACATGAATTTTTCCTAAAGCTTAATTTCTCCTCGAGAATATTAAAGAGTGAATTCCTAGAGTATCATTTTAACCATATAGAATTTCACTAATTTTGACTTTTTATCATATGGGAAATTTGATAAGCTTTCTATCAATAGAGCATTTCGCCCAAATCCAATACCCAGACAAGAAGTTAAGGATAATTTAAGTACTAGTCATAAAACAGCGTCATTTTAGTTCTTGGATCATCGAGGAGAGGGTCTATTTGACAATTGTCAATTTCTAGTGGAACTCTGCGATAGTGGTTTGTCTTAGAGGACACCAATTTCCTAATAGTCAATTTCCAGTGGCCTGAGCGATTATGATGCGTTGTGCTGAAGTTCCAGGTCCTATATAATGGGACAACATGATGGCTCCATATCATGGTGACTACCAGATTCCCATTTGTCAATTTCAAGTGAGCCACTATGATAGTGGCGCGTCGCGGTGGCCCATAAAATTGGATTCTCAGTTCAAATTTTCTAGCTTCGTACAGAAGTTAAAAAGGGTATTTTAGATTTTTTTTCAAGCCCCTTAAATCGTGCAAACACCAAATTAAAGTCATTTACAAGCATTCTATGAAGTCTCTCTCCAGTTTTCTCACAACAAAAACCCTAAGCATCCAAAACCTGTTCCCAGAATCTCAAGAATCCATCATATATTTTCTAAATGGAGACAAGATTCAAGGTTCCAAAGTTAAGGGGTTCAAGAACTCTCATTCAAGAGGATAAATAGAATTCCAAAAGAGAGAGCTCATCTAAAGATTCTAATTCAAGGTATGTGAGGTTTTGATCAAGGGTAATCCTTTAACCTTTGTGCCCAAAGGCTTATTTAAACTATAATTCTCTACATTTTATAAGATTTTACATAAAATTGAATTGGGGTTTTTCACCCACTATTTTTGGTTGTAGGCTTTTGATGTTTTCCTTGAATTGAGAGTCTAATGGCATGATTTTTACATGTTTTCTTCAGAAATTGCAGTGGGGTCTATACCCCATGATTTTAATCCTTGAAGTGTTAATAGTTCAAATGCTTGATATATTGAAGTATATGAGTAGGTTGAGATCTTGAGACAAATTGCTGAAATTTCTAGATTTCTGCATGAGTTATGAATCTATATGCTATCTATTATGCTTTTGATGAGTTTTAACTTGAGATTGAATTATGGGTTATTAAGACTTACATGAGACTTGAGATTTTATGAACTCTTATGCTATAAGCACCCATGATTGGAGTATTTTGAGATTGTTGAGAAATGTTTTGACCTAGTGGTCATTGAGTTTTGAAATCCACTCTACTACATGAGATTACAGATTTGATTATTAGGTCCTTATTGAACCATGAGATTATTCTAAAGTGGATTTTCATGAGATGAGTGAGATAAACTAAAGGGAATAGTATTTAGCATCGAGTTAGGTTAGTTACCATGGTTTCTTACCCCAGAACTACGTGCCACCATAGGTTGGGCCTAAGGACAAGATAATTGTTGGGCATAAGGTTGAGATATTGAGCCCGAGGCTGAGATAAGTGTTCACTGAGTTGAGGTTATACTCCTTGGCAAGAGTATAATGTGATTCCCTAACATGAGGTCTCTTCCTTAGGAGGAAAAAATGTTGGACTCCTTGTGGCTCGTAGGGTTTATGTCGGTGAAGAGAATCTCCCTTAAAACTAAAGCTTTGATATAAGATAATTTTCCTTAATACTAAAATACTTTCCCTTGATATGAGTATTTTTCCCTAAATCTTGAAATGAGATATTTTCCTAAAGTGAATGAAATGCCTTTAAGTATGTTCCAAGGTTATATGATTCTGAATTCTAAGTATTTGATTCAAAAGAGTTATGAGTTCTTGAGCATTAAAGAAGGTTTACTCTGCCTGAGACATATGCATGAGTTGAAAGTATTGCTTAAATTTTCCTTTAGCCTTGAGTAATAAGAATAAGAGAAGACTATAAATTTCAACGTTAAAAGTATAATGACTCACGAGATTGTGTTACATGATTCATGAGCTTTGCATTTTATACTTATTCAAGCCATGTGAGTTATTACTTATTACATGCATGATTTGATTAAAGAGTGTTGATGTTGTTTTATATAAATGCATGCACCCCCACATACTCAGTACATTCTTAAGTGCCGATACACATATACGTCTATGTGATACATTGTCTTATAATGTAGGTTTAGGTGCTCAATCCCAACCTCGTCATTGATTTCTGAGTACCTCTATCTACGTTCCTACAGTGGTGAGTCCTCATGGTTCGAGGACCTATATTCAAACATCTCCATATATTGAGAAACTATGTCATTATTTCCAATTCATTTCAATTCAGTTGGGGACCTTTCCCAATGGCTCTCTAGTTCATAGATTAGTAGAGGCTTTATCAGACTAGTTATCAGATTGTGGTTGTGTTGAGGTTTTTGGTATTATGGTTGTTTGGATCAAGCATTTTCTCTATATTTTCTTTTATATGATATGACTATGCTAGTGTTTGAATTATTTCATCTTGAAATGAGAGTTATTAGTAGAAACAGGCTCAAAGGATTAGCTTGGGGCTACTTGTAGCCTTAAGTACCGTGTGACGTCCCGAGAGGTGATTTGGGGTCATAACAAACTTGGTATCAGAGCCTAATATTTTAAAGGAGTCCTAGGGAGTTTTACAAGCTGTGTTGACTAGAGTCTTGATCATCGGTATATAGCGCACTACATCTATGAGAAAGAGGCTATAAGACGTATTAGGAAAAAGTGCATCTTCTTTAAGATTCTATCGTTCCAACAATTGTCTCTCTTGTCTAATAATTTGTGCTCTTCTATTTTCAGAAGATGCCTTACTGAAGAGCGAATGTTCGCAGAAAGAATGATGAGCAACCCCAATATGTTGATCTTTTTAATGAGACAGTATCTCATGCTGAGTTTTAGGCAGTCTTTCAAGTATTAGGCCAAGCAGTCACCGGTAATGTTTGGGCTAATAAGTAGGCCGCAGTTGCTAATTAGCAGGGAGGTGATGCAGCCATGGCTAGAATCTGTGATTTCATACGGATGAATCCGCTAGAATTTTATGAGTCCATGGTAGGTGAGGACCCATAATTGTACCTTAAGGAGGTAAGAAAGATCATGCAGGTGATGCATGTTTCTTCGGAAAAAAGTTTTGAGTTGGCATCTTACAGGTTGAAGGACATATCTTATGATAGGGTTGTATCGTGGAGGAAGGGTAGAGGTGAGGATGCTACTCTTATGACTTGGCAGGTATTCCAAGATGCATTCTTAGAAAAGTTCTTTCCGCTTGAAATGAGAGAAGCAAAGAATGAGAAGTTTATGAACTTAAGGCAGGGCTCTATGACTGTTAAGGAGTACTTTTAGAAGTTCAATCAGTTGGCTAAGTATGTTCCTCATTTGATTTCTGACACCCTGGCAAGTATGAGCAAGTTTTTTTACCAGCATTTCTGGGTTAGTACTGAAGGAGTGTAGGACCATGATGCTGCATAGGGATATGGATCTATCTAGGTTTGTGATGCTTTCCCAGAAGATAGAGGCGGATAAAATTAAGGAGAGAGATCGAGTTAGGGGTAACAAGAGGACTAGATCTAAGTAACATGAGTATAGACAGTCTAGGTTCCGTAAAGGGTACCGCTCTCAATTTCAGAGGCATCCGTCTATGCCAGCACCTTTATCAGCTAGTGCTCCTACCCTTAGAATTAGGTAGGAGCAAGTGGAAGATCCATTATTTCTAGGTCACATAATAGTATTGGTAATAGGCCTCGTTATCCTCTTTGTACTAAGTGTGGTAGGGATCTTCCCAGTAAGTGTTTAATAGATCTGAAGGGTTGTTTTGGTTGTGGAAAGTAGGGCCAGAGACTTAGAGATTGTCCTTTTGCTAGACAGGGGAACAGAGATGCCCGACCTCAGGCACTGGCTACTAGTGCACCAGCTCCGGCACCTTATCCTGCCCCTGCTCAGGGCACTTCATCTAGCACTTCCAACAGTCAGCGCTAGAACAGATTCTATGCCTTACCATCCTATCAGGAGAAAAAAGACTCTCCTGATGTTATTACTGGTATGCTCTACAACATTTGTTTTGATGTTTATGTATTGTTGGACCCCGGATCAAATCTCTTTTATGTGAGCCCACTTGTGGTTGTGAATTTCAAAATGAGTCCCAAAAGGATTCTTGAGCCTTTTCTAGTCTCCACACTAGTAAGGAAGTTAGTTGTCACTAAACAAGTGTATAGAGATTGTCCTATTATTGTTCTTCATAAATTCATACTTCCGGATTTGATAGAGTTAGACATGGTGGATTTTGACCTTATTCTGGGTATGGATTGGTTTCATTCTTGTTATGCATCTATAGACTGTCGTACCCATGTGGTCAAGTTTTAGTTTCTTAATAAACCAATTTTTGAGTGGTTCGTAGTTCGGTATCTCCCAAGAGCTATTTTATCTCGTAGCTCAAAGCTAGAAAGCTAATATCCAAAGGTTGCATCTATCACTTAGTTATAGTCAAAGACACTAAGTCCGAGGCTCTAACTATTCAATCAGTCAACATTGTTAATGAGTTTCCTGATGTTTTTCTAGAAAATCTCCCAGGGATACCTCTTGATAGAGAGATAGAATTTGGGATTTACCTTTTTTCCAACGCTCGTCCAATTTCTATTCCGCCATACCATATGGCACTGCGGAGCTTAAGGAGTTGAAAGAGAAACTCAAAGATCGTTTAGACAAAGGTTTCATAAGGCCCAATATTTCTTCTTGAGGCGCACCTATTTTATTCGTGCAAAAGAAAGACGATTCTTTGTGTATGTGGATTGACTATCATCAACTTAACAAGGTCACAGTCAAAAATAAATATCCTCTTTCGAGAATTAATGACTTGTTTGACCAGTTTCATGGTGCAAGTTATTTCTCCAAGATAGACCTTAAATTCAGCAATCATCAACTTAAAGTAAGGGATTGTGATATTCCAAAGACAGCCTTTCGAACCCGCTATGGTCACTTTAAGTTTCTAGTCATGTCCTTCGGGATAACCAATGCCCCATCCACCTTCATGGACCTCTTGAATCGAGTGTTCAAGCAATATCTCGATATGTTTCTCATTTTTTTTCATAGATGATATCCTTGTGTACTCTGGTAATGAGAATGACCATGATAATTATCATAGAACTGTCTTGTAAACGCTCAAAGAGCACCAGTTGTTTGTTAAATTCAGTAAGTGTGAATTTTGGCTAAAGTCTGTAGTGTTTTTGGGTCATATCATTTCAGACAAAGGTATTAGAGTTGATCCCCAAAAGACAGAAGCTATGAAAAATTATCCTAGACCTATCTCTCCATCTGACATTAGGAGTTTCTTGGGTCACCAATGACCCATTTGAACCAAAAAAAGTTAAGTTCCAGTAGTTAGATTCCTGTGAGAAGAGTTTTTTGGAGTTGAAGACTCGACTTACTTCAGCCCTTATGTTGACTTTGCCTGATAGTATATATGGTTTTGTGGTGTATTGTGATGCCTCTAAAATTGGTTTGGGTTGTATGTTGATACAAAGAGGTAAGGTTATAGCCTGTGCCTCTAGACAGTTAAAGTCGCATGAGAAGAATAACCCAACACATAATCTTGAGTTAGCTGTTATGGTCTTTACTTTGAGAATCTAGAGACACTAACTTTATGGTGTTCATGTTGATGTGTTTACTAATCATAAGAGCCTATAATATGTGTTTACTCATACAGAGTTGAATCCTAGGTAGAAAAGGTGGTTGGAGTTGCTAAAAAACTATGATATGAGTGTGTTGTATCACCCGGGCAAGGCCAACATAATGGCGGATACCCTTAGTAGATTGTCTATGGGTAGTGTTGCTCATGTAGAGGAAGGTAAAAAAGATTTAGCTCGCGATGTGCATTGTATGGATAGATTGGCTATTAGGTTACTTGATTCAGCCGAGAGGAGTACATTGGTGCAGAGTAGTTCTGAATCCTCTTTAGTTTCAGGAGTGAAGAAGAAGCAAGATCGGGATCCTAGTTTAGTCAGACTAAAGGAGTCAGTTAAGGGCCAATAGGTAGAAGTTTTCTCCCAAGGGGGAGATGACGTGTTGAGATTGCAAGGTCTATTATGTGTTCCATGTGTTGATGATCTAAGGAAGAGAATTATGGGTAAAGCACATGGCACACGGTATTCTATTCATCACGGCACTACCAAGATATACCGCGACTTATGGGAAATCTATTATTGGAATGGTATAAAGAAAGATATAGCCGAGTTTATAGCAAAGCGTGCAATGTTCCAACATGTTAAGGTAGAGTACCAAAGACCTAGTGGTGTGATGCAAGATTTTGGTATACCCACTTGGAAGTGGGAGGTGGTGAATATGGACTTCGTAATCGGGTTGCCTCTTTCGCATCATCTCATGATTCTATTTGGATTTTTGTAGATAGGATGACTAAGTCTGCGTATTTCATACCCGTGCATACATCTTATGTAGCTGAGGATTATGCTAGATTGTATATCCGGGAGTTAGTCAGGCTGCATGGAGTTCCCTCATCTATTAGTTCATATAGGAGCACTCAATTTGCTTCTCAGATTTGGAGGGCGTTCCAGCAAGGTCTTGGTACCCAAGTCCATTTGAGTTTCACTTTTCATCCACAGACAGATGGTTAGGATGAGATGACCATTCAGACCCTGGAATATATGTTGAGGGCATGTGCTCTTTATTTCAAAGGTAGTTGGGATGTGCATTTTCCGTTGATAGAGTTTGCCTATTACAATAGTTTCCATGCTAGCATCGGGATGGCACCATTTGAGGCCTTGTATGGTAGAAGATATAGATCACCCATAGGTTGGTTTGAAGTGGGTGAATCTACCATGATTGGGCTTGATATAGTTTTTGAAGCTATGGAGAAAGTTATGTTTATTAAAGAGAGGTTGAAGACCGAACAGAATTAGTCCAAGACATATGCCGATGTGAAGAGAAGAGATCTTGAGTTTGAAGTAGGTAATTTGGCATACTTGAAGATTTCACCCATGAAAAGGGTGAAAAGGTTTGGTAAAAAGGGGAACCTTGGTCCCCATTATGTTGGCCCGTATAAAGTCTTGAGCTATGTTGGTAAAGGTGGCCTATGAGGTTGAGTTGCCCACAGAGTTGTCAGCTATTCATCTTATTTTTCATGTCTCCATACTTAAGAAGCATATTGGTGATTCCGTTATAGTAGATCCTTCAGAGAATGCCGATATTCAGAACAGTCTTTCCTTCGATGAGATTTCTATTGAGATCCTAGATTTTCAGATCCGTAGACTAAGGAACAAAGAGGTTCCCTAGGTCAAAGTTTCGTTGAGGAACTAGTCAATTGACAGTGCTACTTAGGAGGCAGAAGTAGACATGCTAGCCAAGTACCCACACCTTTTTTCCACAAGTTCAGATTAATTCAAAGGTAGTATTCTTCCTTAGTTTAGCCCTTCTAATCTAAAGTTAAGCTATATGCATCTATCTTTGTATGAGTTCTTGCAATTTCTGAGGCATTCAAGAGTTTAGAAAGACATAGAGTCAGTTTAGCAATTTCTTCCAGCTTTACATACCCAATTTCCTCCATGCTCTTAGATTAACTAACGATATTCGTGGATGAATATTTCCAAGGGGGAGATGTTGTAATACACTGAATTTTTCCTAAAGCTTAATTTCTTCTCGAGATGATTAAGAAGTGACTTCCTAAGTGAGTATCATTTTAATCATATAGAATTTCCCTAATTTCAACTTTTTATCACGTAGAAAATTTAATAAGCTTTCCGTCGATATAAGATTCGCCTAAATACGATGCTCGGGCAAGAATTTACGGCTAATTTAAGTCCTAGTTGTAAAATAGTGTCATTTTAGTGCGTGGCACATCGCGGAGAGGGTCTATTTGACAATTTTCAATTTCCAGTGGAACTCTATGAGAGTGGCGCATCGCGGAGGACCCCAATTTCCCAATAGTCAATTTCAAGTGGCCTGACGTGATTGTGATAAGTCGCGCTGAAGTTCTAGGACTTAACAAGTGGGACAACGCGATGGCTCTGCGTCGCAGTGACTACCATATTCCCATTTGTCAATTTTCAGTGAGCCACCGTGATAGTGGTGAGTCACGGTGGCCCATAAAATCTGGTTCCTAGTTCCATTTTTCCAGCTTCGTACAGAAGTTAAAAAGGGAATTTTGGACTTTTTCCAAGCCTCTTAAACCGTGAAACACCATATTAAATTCATTTACAAGCATTCTATGAATCTCTCTAAAGTTTTCTCTTAACGAAAACCCTTAGCATCCAAAACCTTTTCCAAGAATCTCAAGAATCCACCATAGATTTTCTAAATTGAGTCAAGATTCAAGGTTCCCAAGTGAAGGGCTTCAAGAACTCTCATTCAAGAGTACAGTATAGTTCTAAAAGTGATGGTTCATCCAAAGCTTCCAATTCAAGGTATATGGGGTTTTGTACAAGGGTAATCCTTAACCCCTTGTGCCCAAAGGCTTATTTAAATTACAATTCTCAGAACTTTATGAGATTTTACATGAAATTGGATCGAGGGTTTTCACCCATTGTTATTGGTTGCAAGCTTTTGATGTTTCCCTTGAATTGAGAGTCTAGTGAAATAATTTTTACATGTTTTCTTGAGAAATTGCAGCTGGGTTTATACCCCATGATTTTAATCCTTGAGAAGTTAATAGTTGAAATGTTTGAGGTATTGAAGTATATGAGTATGTTTAGATTTTTAGACAAATTGCAGAAATTTCTAGATTTCTACTTGAGTTATGAATCTATATGCTATCTAATATGCTTTTGATGAGTTTTAACTTGAGATTGAATTATGGGTTATTAATCCTTACTTGAGAATTGAGATTTTATGAACTCTTATGCTATAAGCACTTATGATCGGAGTATTCTGATATTGTTGAGAAATGTTTTGACCTAATGGTCATTGAGTTTTGAAATCCACTCTACTACATGAGATTAAAGATTTGATTATCAGGGTCTTATTGAACCATGAGATTATTCTAAAGTGGATTTTCATGATATGAGCGAGATAAACTAAAGGGAGTAGTATTTAGGACCGAGTTGGGTAAGTTACCACGATTTCTTACCTTAGTACTACGTGCCACCATAGGTTGGGCCTAAGGCCAAGATGATTGTTTGTCCTAAGGCCGAGATATTAGGCCCGAGGCCAAGATAAGTGACACTAAGTTTAGGTTATACTCATTGGAAACAGTATGAAGGCTCTCCCCAACATGAGGTCTCTTTCTTAGAAGGATAAGATGTTGGAATCCATGTAGCTCGCATGGTTTATGTTGGTTAAGAGAATCTCCCTTAAAACTAAAGCTTTGAGATAAGATATTTTCCTTCAAGACTAAAATACTTTCCCTTGATATGAGTATTTTTCCCTAAATCTTGAAATGAGATATTTTCCTAAAGTGAAAGAAATACCTTCAAGTATGTTCCAAGGTTATATGTTTCCAAATTCAGAGTATTTTAGTTCAAAAGAGTTATGAGTTCTTGAGCATTAAAAAAGTTTTACACTCTATAAGACTAGTTGAAAGTATTTCTTGAAGTTTCCTTTAGCCTTGAGTAATGAGAATAAGAGAAGAGCATGAATTTCAAAGCTAAAAGTATAATGAGTCAGAGATTGTGTTGCATGTTCCATTTTACATGATTCATGAGCTTTGCATTTTATACTTATTCAATCCATGTGAGTCATTATTTATTACATGTATGATTTGATTAAAGAGTATTGATGTCTTTTTATATTAATTCATGCACCCCCACATACTCAGTACATTCTCAAGTTCTAATCCACATATACGTCTATGTGCTACATTGTCTTATAATATAGGTTCAAATGCTCAGTCCCAACCTTGTCAGTGATTTCCGAGTACCTCTATCTACATTCCTACAGTGTTGAGTCTTCATGGATCGAGGAATTATATTCAGACATCTCTATATTTTTAGAGACTATGTTGTTATTTCCATTTTATTTCGAGTCAGTTGGGGACCTATCCCAATGGCTCTCTCGTTCATGGATTAGTAGAGGCTTTGTCGGACTTGTTATCAGATTATGTTTATGTCAAGGTTTCAAGTATTGTGGTCGTTTGGACCCAGCATTTTCTCCGTATTTCCTTTCATATGATATGAATATGCTAGTGTTTGAATTATTTCATCTTGAAATGAGAGTTATTAGTAGAAACAGGCTCAAAGGGTTAGCTTGGGGCTACTTGTATCCTTAAGCAATGTGTGACATCACGTAAGGAAATTTTGGGTAGTTACATGTAGAGCTTCTTGAGCTAACAAATGTACAAAAAAACACAAGAAAGATACAGATAAAGATGAGCACATAAAGGAGAACGATTAGTAGATTAGTAAAACATAGGAACTTTCTCTTAGGAAATTGTTAACCTAAAGAGGTGGAGTGAAAAAAAGAAAGCCTAGACTCCTTTTATAGGTTTAAGAAAGGAGTTATAAAAATGAAACTCCCAAAGTGAACAATGATAAACATAATTATATTCTTTAACATAAGATCAATTAACTCTCAAAATTCATTAGAGATAATAATGGAACTTAATAGTACATTACTACTCATAAATAGCTTTTATGGAACCTTTTTAAAGTCCATAGGAATCGGAAGAATATAGAAGAAAACTAGGACTTGTTGAATTTTATTTAAATAGCTCAACAAATATTTAGCTTTTCTTGGAATTAGGACTGGGATGGATACATTATCATAGATATTGTAAAATAAATCACATTAAATTTTAGAAGTGAGAATCATAGGGAATTTCTAATTTCAGCAGTTTATACTAGATGCAATGCACTTAACAAGTTTGAATGATCAAAGGATCTGGAATAAATTTCATATGGGAATCAACTGCTATGGATTATCGAAGAAAATTTTAATGTGATTCTCGACTAGGAGTAAAATTTAAGAGGATTACCTTTCTCACAGCATGATGCCACTAATTTTTCCCATTGCAGTAATAATTGTTCTTTTACAAAATTTTGTGTCAAAGAAAGTACAACACATGATAGAATGGTCTAGTAGGAGAAGATTGTGTCATTAAGAAATTGGACAGGGTACTAGGAAATGAGATAATTATGGAGGCTTTCCCATCCAGTGAAGTCCACGATAGGGTATGACAGGATCTGCCTGTGCCCCTTTACATGTAATATGCAACGGAGCTAAGGAACCTATTGTAAAACCTTTTAAAATCCTTAATTTTTGGACTAAGAACACCATTAGTTTGAAGGAATTATTCAAGATAACTATAAAATAGAATTTTCTAGAAGTCATTTCATAGAATACTATAATGTCTCTCCAAGTTATTTTTTGTATTTTTACTTATTTTGGCCATTTAAAGATTTTCTAAATGACTTGTCGGAGCTAAAAATTCAATTATCAGATAGTTTTTTTGGTTTTTAGAGCCAAGTCCCTATTTTGAAGTGTTTGCTGGTTAAACTTGGGTACTTAGAAAAACTTCAGTCAACAACTCAAAACATAAATTTTAGGCTAGGTGGACAATTGGTCTGGGTCCCGAGGCTCCCAGACTCATTTTTCTCTATTTGATGAAAGTTAAGAATAGTGGCACATAGGAATGGGACCTACTTTTTGTCAAAATATCCTCGAATGAATAGAATACCAAATTCGATAGGGTAGCACAGTTCGTTTACGTATATGGGATTCTGTATGAATCCTGAGGGGTCAGCATAGAAATGAAAAATTTGAAGTCTCTAGCTGGTATATTACAGTTGATGTGACCACTAAAGAATCCCTTTGGGAGCTTTAACAAAGTATGCTTTAGCAGAGGGCACTTTAGCAGCCCACAGGTGCTTAACCCATCCTACCAGCGTAGCATGTACTGCTTTAGCTCCAAGTTGGCCATTAAAGTGTAAGCCTGTTTAGTGCCAACTTTTCCGCTTTAGTGACCTGACATCAATGGGTTATTACAGCATAAGCAGACACCCAGGAGCTTTTGCGATACTTAGAAATGCTATAAATTCTCCACTTAGCCCATTTTCTTCCATTTTCACCCATTTCCAAGAGTGTAGAACCCTAAAAAGTATGAAAACTTTGGAGAAATATTAGTGGGTGATTTCTAATGTTCATAAGCTTGACTAACAATTTTTTCTCTGAATTCTTAGTAAGTTTCCATCAATTTCATGGATAAAATTCACATAAATTCCTTCAAAACCCCTAGAATATTGGTGGGTTGATTGTAGCACTATTAGAGCTCAAAGTTCACTCATTCTTGAGGATAAATGTTCTTTGAGCATAGAGCAACGTGTTGTCAATTTTCAAAGGTGTGATTTCACAAGTGGTCCCCACATGGAATATTTACATAATTTTTGACCTGATGCATAATAGTGCAATTTGGGTATCATTGTTCTTGGTTTGATGAATAAATTATAATTTTGATAGTGTCCGGGTAGGCTAGGTTAATATTTTTCATAGATTAAGCTCATTCGTAGTATAATTATGATATAATGCTAGATATGAAATAGGATTTAGACATTAGATGTATGATTGGTATAATTAGTATTATTTGACTTAGTTGCTTATGATTTAGGCAGAATTTCTATCTTAGAGCTAATTTTGGATTATTTAACATCTAGAAGTGAATTTTGATACTTTTGGCCAAATCCGGGGTATAATTTTCCTTCGAACAGATTTTGAAGATTAGAAGTGGGGCCCTCTAGCCCACCTTAGGCCAAGATCTGTGTTAGCTTTTATAGACTTCGATATGCATCTTATACCCTTTAAATTGCTTGTTTTTGACATTAGGGAGATTAGATACATGATATTTATGAAAGGTTGGTACTTTGGAATTGGTGCTAATTCTGGGCCTATCTGCTGGTTTATTGATTTTGAGTTCCGATTCAAGTCTGGCAATTTATAATAATATTGATGACATGACTTCTAATTCAATTTCAACAAATGATAATTGTGAGGATAATATTAAGTTTCAATTAGAGTCCGACATTGAGAGTTTGTATATGATATGATACGGTATGGATGAATTCATGGTTATGACTTGATATTTGGAAAATTTATGGAACTTCTATTATTTATTTTCCTTTGATTTCACCCTTCGAACCTATTGGTGCCCACATTGAGTTATTTACTTTTTTGTGCTTACTGGTTTATGGAGGCCAGTCTTGTAATATTAATTATACTTTATTTTATATTATATGTGATGCTTTATTTTATATTATATGTGTTCCAATTATTTATTTACAGTGTTGGAACTTATTTCCATGTTTGCCTTTTCACCTTGACTTAGCTTGTTTATCTTGTATCTTTATCGTATTTATATATGATTTAGCTCAGTCAGTTGAGTATACCTACTGACTACGCATGGTTTTGGTCTCATACTACACTTCTGTACCTTTTGGTGCAAATTTGAGTACTATTGGTCGATGAAAATGTGACTATCGTGTTGAGTTGATTTTAGATATAGGGTGAGATCTCAGAGTCGGATTTTCCCCTTTTTCCTTTTATTATCTATGTTAGTCTTTCACTATTTGAGATAGATTTGTATTTGACTAGTTTAGTATTTATGTTACTTTTTTTAGTAGCTCTTGTACCGACACTACTAGGTCGTGAGATGGTTATTGATGATTTATTTATATCTTAGACTATTATTATTACCTTATAAATCTTAAATGGTTGATTTTCGGCTTTTAGGAAATTTTCCACCAAATTAGCCCATTACTTATAGATCTGAGTACAGTTGTCTTACTTACTGGTAGAATAAAGTATGTTCCATCATTACTTGTAAATTGGATCATAATAAATTAGAATTAGAGTCAAGGTTCACCAGTATTGTTGGTACAAGAACAAGTATATAGTAGAGTCCTGCAGATTAGAACAACGACGTCCATTTCTTATCTTTGGGAGGTGATGGAACATTTCTAGTAGTTCATCATTTCTTTCACTCAGTTTGTGCTAAGATTCTAAGTTGGTTCCTAAATATTCCTTTGGTTTCACTCTTTTGCAAATGGATTCAACACGTGTTACAGCAACATGAGACGAGGATCCTGAGCCTGAGCCTAGCGATCCTATTATTATTCATGGATGACCTAGAGGTTATGGACAACCTAGATATATATGCAGAGTTAGGACATAGGATAGGGTACCTTCACCAGACCATATTACTATTCTCAAGCTAAAGATTCTATTGCCCCAGCCACTGGGACTAACCAAGGCTCAATCAGGGTTTATTTTCATATTAGTTATTAGGGATGTGTTGGTTTAGCTCTTGGGATTAGTTGGCGGTGCACTATTTAATGGTGCATAGTCTGTGAATCACAAAGGTACATAGGTGGGGTGCAGCCTATAGTTGTGGCTCCCAGGGTTGAGGTCCCTCTTATGCCAGTGGTTGCTTAGTCGGTAGTTGCCCACCTTGTTATATTTGTTGAGGAGTATAAGATAATGGTTATACTTTTGAGATTTTCTCCACCTAGAATTTGTGGTGCACCGGTCGAGGATGCTTATGATTTCTTGATTGCTCATAACATAACACGACCAGGGGCCTTATCATAATGGGCATCCCAAGTCCAACCGGGACCGAGGATCACCACCTGTTACCCAACCCAACCACCATTAGCATACCTTGAGTTGGAGGAATACTGAACATATAAAAAGATAGCATAACTGGAGAAGGACTAACTTTGGGATAGGTCTATTCCTAGACCAACACTAGAAAGCCTTCCTGTTACACCAAATAATACAAACCAAACCACCATGCCAAACCAATATCGAACCAAGGGATATAAACTAGGCCATAAAAAATGAGTTCAAAAACATAATATGATTAATCGCAAAATGAAAGAGAATTGAACAACCAATAATATTGTCAACTGGTATAAACCCTAATACCGATACCAATTCTAAGGATAACATCAATACCGATCCCACCCATTCTAACCCATAGCAGTACCACAAAGACTCTAACCAAAAGAGTAAGAATATCCAGTTGGGACATTCCCCCAACCAAAGCCAAAACCAATATCCAGAAATAACTCAAAATGTAAAAGAATAACCACAACATGAAATGGATCCTTCGGGAAAGATAGAAGCTTACCACTTCAATCCAACAACTATCCTCGAGTAAATCACTATGTAGGAGGAGTAAAACAGCCGGTTCCTGCATAGCATGGGTATACAATCGCCCGAAGATGGGTTAGCGGTTGAACTCTATCATGAATTCAAGATAAGGATAAAATAATGTGTTTTATAAAACCAAATAAAAACCATCCATATGCACACAACCATACATGTATATATAACCATGTCGGGAAAGGGAACCAGGCTTAGTATGCCATTAAAACCTTTACCTAGGCTGTATAGCTTTGCCTTTCTAAACCATTTACGGGCTATATAAGTTTTTCTCCTACTGCTGAAAGGGACCTAGTGCGTGAAGTTGCACGACCATGGAGAAAACCTATAATGACTAGCACATCCCGTAAATATAAAGTGTGACATCATTCACTTAGTCACCAAACCAAACCTCACATCGACAAATACGTGTTTCCAGTTTTGGTCCTCCTGCGACCTCGACCTTCCACGGTTTGATACATACCCCACCATTATTTCCCAATTAAAACCATTACCAAGTGACCAACCATCCATTAACCATTTATTAAACAAGGCCATTAGTAGTGGTATCTACATACCAATAATAACCTGTAAGTTTTGTCCACAACCAACCACATATGGGTTTAAGGGATTCCATGTACCCTTCATGATTTCCAATTAACAAAAAGTGTGGCCACCAAGGCCTTTCCAATCCATTTAAAATTATTTAAACCATTCATGTCATTTAGGGTTCCATTACCAAGTTTAAACCAAGCATTAGTTCCATAGAAATAACAATATTATAGTGGAAACTTTGTTAAAGGCATTTTATTAAACACATTGGGGGCATAGTATTGCCAAAACTGAAGTTCATTGCCAAAGAACTATTCCCATTCAACCAATTATCAAAAACCACCATTAATACATATAAAATCATAATTAAAATATGGGAAAACCATAACCAAGTATTTATAAAGAAAACCCCTAAATCATATTTGAAAACCCAAAATCATTCAACATTTAAATCATAAAAACATTATATAAAACCATGACTTTAATTGAAACTAACAATAAGGCAAGAGAACTTGCCCTAATTGACAAATTAGACAGAGAGAAACCACCAACAAGATCCCCAACTTAGTCCTCTAGTTGAAACCCTAGCTTCCTTGCCCAAAAGCTTTTGAGAGAATTAGAGTGTTAAGGAAAAGTTTCTAAGAGTTAATGACTAGAATAATAGGGTAAATATCCTACCAAGAGAGTTAGAAGTCGTGGGTATTTATTAGGGTAAGTGGGAAAATGTATAGAATACCCCTACTTAAGCTGCACAAATCCAATAACAGGGGTATGACTGGCCCTCATGAGTCGTACCCTTCAGTATGAGTGGTACCCACTACTAGCATCCTAAGCCTCAAACCTTGCACAGATATTGTCTATTGTATGATTCATCCTATCCAAGACATATTTACAGCACATGATCTGTACCTACCCCTACCTCTCAGAAAATAGAATCACAAAAGGTTTGAACACTGTCCATTATACGAGTCCCTGGTATAACTCGTACCCTGGCTTACAACTCCTTGTGAGAAACTTAAACTTAGATTCAACTTATGTTACCAAGTCTAAGGTTAAGTAATGGAACTAAATAATTTGTATCCAACCGTACGACTCGTACCTCCTAGTAGTACCCATTCCAGTCCCAAAAATCCTTCCCACCAACCAACACTGGTCACCATACAACTGGACCATACCATTCGTACCCCAACATATAGCTCATACCCACGAGTCATATTAGGTATAGAGATCTAAATTCCAAAAAATTTTCTAAAATACAAAAACTAGGGTGTTTGAACTTATGAGGATAGGATCCAGAATTTAGGCCTAGTTGAGACTTGTGATTTAGATTTCGCTTCTTTTCAGTTGTAATTAGAAGCTCAACATTGGTGGAGAGGTCACCTTGATTCCAGATTAGTTGGATTTCCCCATTTACATAGACTCAGTTCTTCATGATCTTCTTGGAGAAGTATATGTCTCACAATCTTAGAGATTGTTTGAGAGATCAATTCTTGAGGTTAGAGTAGGTATCTATGATTCTGATGGATTATGAGGCTTAATTTCATGAGTTGGATAAGAATGCTACTTCTATTTTTACAACTAAGTATGAGAGGGTTCATTTCTTTATTCATGGATTGAGATACACAGTTTGGTTACTGCGGGTAGATATTTTGGTGAGGCTTTTTATCATGCTCAGGTTATGAAGGAGATGCATTACAAGTGACACGCCCTAAACTTCAGGCCATGTCATATAGGAACCTCAAGTACACATGTATCAGAGGTCGCCTCGTACCCCAACAAAATTACATTTTCACATCATAAGAGTTGAAGAAACACCAATTCACAAATTAAAATCGTGGAATAATATCATAAGTCAATATTAGATTCATTATAATAACTACTATGGCCCAATATCATACTTGTTCACTATACCTCTATACTAAATCGAAGTCAATAAATGTATATGTCGAGATAAGCCCCCGACTATAGCCAAATAAAGTCCACAGAGACTAAGCCTAAAGATAAGGACTAAGAGATGAATGTCTTCCAGATATAAGGAAGCTCACCCCCGCAAGTCAATGCACGAACTACTTGATCATCTAATAACTATGTAGGAAAAGAATAAGATGCTTTGTCTTCTATGTCGCGTGGGGATGTAGCATCCAAAGATGGTTAGTGGTTGGAACGCTATCTTGTAACTCAAGTATAAGTGATAAGATACATCATCAGTCAACAACAATTCAATATACATATATATCATAGTCCAACACATTCATACACTTTTCCATACATAGAGATATAACCTATACTAGTCAGGATATCAGGGTTCAAGACTATTCTCAAGCATTCATTCATTAGATGTAAAGTAGAAGACTACCACCTAGCACACTTATTGATTTATCATGCTCGATACACCAAGGACTTTTTCCATATTCAAATTATCATTAGAATATGGACTTTACTTGTGTACGCCCATTCATTATACTAAGGGATTTAGCCACACACACCATAATTTAAATAAGGGACTTTAACCACACATATTAATCTAGGCAAGGGACTCCAACGTTATGCCTGTTGTTAGACAAAAGACTCTAGCCACATGCCATATTTGGAATTTACCACAAGCCTCTTCATGAGGTGAGGTAATTTGACCTCAAGAGCTCTTCTTCAGCAACGAACTTTACCTTTTAGTCACATTAGGAGAGGGAATTTAACTTCAAGCTATATTATGGGGCAAGGAACTTTGACCTCAAGTCATCACATAAAGTAAGGGACTTTGACCTCAAGCCATCAAAACCATCATTAGTTGACATTTGGGACTTTACCCTCTTGTCTATGCATCAACACACATTCAATACAACATTTAGGGACTTTAGCCATTTATTGAATTCAACACTATACAAGACCTCATGATCATTATGAGAGCCTTCATTTCTCAAATATCTTAATAAGCAATTGCCTTCATTCAATGGTCACACCATTTTTTACGGCACTTAAAACCCCCACAAAGCATTCACATTTTAGTAGTATTCCCACACCGTACTTTAGTTCAATACACTATTCTAGTTCATCTTATATCAAGGAACCTCGACTACCTATTGGTCATTTAGCACAGCAAGGTTATCATCACACCTCACATGACTCACCATACTTTTATCATAACATTTATCAAATATTTATACTTATTGGGCCATTGCCCTAGTTCAACACTTCATCAACAATTGACTAGACAATTCAGTTAGATATTTTTATAAACACCTTTTGTGCATACTTATAATAAGGTCATTTTCATGGTAGATATCATCAAGAATAGGGTTACTCAAGACCCACATGTTAAAACAAATTTACAAATCATTCACATATGCAATCTACCTTCAATAACATGTATCAATACAATTATAAGAAAGAATCATCATCATTTATTGTTAAGTAGAAAAACCCTTTTCATTTGATTCAAAATCACCTTGTACACTTACTAATCCAAGTGTGAAATACATGGGTTTAGTGTTATTTAAAGAGGGTAAGAGATACATGCCTTATAAAATATGACACACCAACAATATTGACTTTTCCTCTTGCCACTAGATGAACAACTCCAAACCCTAGCCTCCAATCTTGCTTTCAAGAGGCTTTAAAGTGTTTAGGAGTGTTTGAGTCTTGTAAATGAAGACTTTGAAGGCAACAATTCCTCATACAGTTAGAGGTTTTAGGGTTTTAGGCATGGGAAATGATCAAAAAGATAGTGGCTAAAAGCTGAAAAGCTCACCCTTTCAGGGGTACGACTCCCCCTTATGGTTCTTTGATCAATCATGACCTAGGGTACGAGTGATACCGTAACTTATAATTGGGATCCTCCTAGTTAAACCACACTATTGTAGGTATGAATGAAAACCCCTAATTCATAACCAAGGGTACAACTCCTTCCCTAATCGTGAGATCTACTCATGACCAAATAGTCCATATGGTTTGAGACTTTACTCTATATGGTTGAGTAGTTTACGAATCGTATGCATTTGTTATGACCAAGGAATGGAATTATCATATGGAGGATAGTACATTACCCTAACATACTATCTCAGATACAAAATGAAAGGAGGAAAGGGGTTCGAGTCTGTAATGACCCAATTTTCCAAAATCGAAACATCACACAGTGCTTATGATCCCGAATGACCACAACCTAACCCTCTAATGATAGCTGTACCTGGACACTGCATAATATAGATAATAAATTTGGAAACTAGACATAAGTTTCAAAACATCTAAAAATAATCAAAATTTAAAATTGAATACTGATACATCTGTCCGAAAAGCCTCTAAACTATCTGACCTGGAGTTGATAGGACATGTCCCCAACTAACTCTGTCAACTGAAAATAAACTAAGTTTGATGCAATAATAAATATAAGGATGATCCTCGATTGAAGAGGACTTACTGCTATGTGTACTACTACTGACTGTGACTTAGCTGCTAAGGGTACTCTGGATTTCGTGCCTCTGAACCTATGGTGTCAAATAAAACACCATAGCAAATATGTCAGTACGGGAATATACTGAGTACGAGAAGATGAGGTAAGGCTATATGCAATGGCTTATGTATGAACAATTACTTAACTGAATAATCATGAGAGTACTGAATGAGAACACATGCATGAATGCACAAACCATAACTGAATTCATCGCAACTCAAAGTACTGAAACTCAAATATTGCTTTACCAACATCTGAACTAACTACTAATACTGAGATAATGAATAACTGAATTTCCTGATATTGATAACTGAGTATGGGAGTTGAGATCAGTCTTATCTAGCGAGTGATCTCAAAAACTAATGATACTGAAACTGATTAACTGAATTTACTCATATCAATGACTGAATTCTAAGCTTTCTACTCTTGAATGACTGTATCGTAGATCAAACCTCTCTAACGGATGATTCCAAAATCTACTATCAAAGATAAGAAAAAATTATATCTGATATCAAACCTATCTAGCGAAATATCTTTGAATCTAATAATGAGAATAATCACTGAATCTGAGAATAAGAACAAGCCTATCTGACGGGTAATCTCTAGATATGATAATAAGAATACTCAACTGAAATTCAGACGGAGATCAAGCCTATCTAGTGGCTGATCTTTGGATCTGATAATAAGAATACTCAACTAAATCTGAGACTGAGATCAAGCCTATATAGCAGGTGATCTCTGGATCAGATAATAAGATTACTCAACTGAATCTGAGACTGACATCCAGCCTATGTAGCGGGTGATCTGAGGATCTGATAATAAGATTGCTCAATAACTTTATATGGGACTATGCCTATATAGCGGGTGGCCCATAAAATAATGGAACTATCTAAGTTCCTCACTAAGATAGATGACTATATCTTACAGTCCTGATTTCTGAGTTCTTTTTTGAAGATTGATACTAAAACTGTAACTGTGGGAGTGCTCACTTAACCGACATGCCCCAAATCTTTACTGGTGGGCTCCAACCTGTAACCCTAGCTGGAAGGGTGTCAATACCATGTCACGGGTAAAGGCCTCTCTGGTCAAGCCTTTATAATAGATGACCCTCGCAGGAAGTCAAGCCTATGGCGTTATAATAGTCAAGCCTATCTAGCGGGTGACAAGCCTTTTCTAATGGGTAGCTCCTATATCATGTGCTGGCTACCCAGTTCTAAAGTTCAAGGATTGCTCCTAACGACTCTGCCTCTCAAACGGGGATCCCCCATCCCTGCACTCGCTCGGTGCTAGCTCTTACTCCCAACTAAAAGACTCTTAACTGATTCTTAACTGAACATAAACTGAGTTGAATCTGATACTGGTCATGTTCCTCGAATGATCGGACTGAGTTAATCTGAATTCACTTGGTTCCTTATTTGATGGAATACTACTGAATCTCGTTATCTGACTAAATAATACTGCGTTTCGGACTGAACATTTGAATACTACTAGATCTGAGCTGTGTACTGGACTAAGGCTAGAATAATAGCGATACTGAGATTACTGAGATTTCTGAGATTTCTTAAGTTTTGTATCTGTCTGAGAGTACAGAGTTCTAGAACTCACTGAGTTCTGAGAATCATGGCTTGAGTGAGATTATCGGGAAAACTAACACTGGCTCTAGACTGTAGCTAAATTATCGGGTATAAATACCCCCAGGACTCAATATCATAAAATTAAAGCATAACCATTCTTGAGTTATCAAGACCATGGACATTCATTCACCATCACAATCACTAAAGCATCTCTTCAAGCATTTAGAAATCATAAACACGTGATAGTATGGGGTGACATGCTACAGGCTCATACTCCATTCAACATGGTCTTGTATCAACCACTTAGCAGGTATTAAAAGTCTTACCATGTATCGAAGAGCACATAACTGAGGAATTTCATGCTATCATGTCATAATTCATTCACTAAGGCTTTTGAACAAACACTTGGCATGCGTAGGCTTGTACACAATTGGGGATTTCTAGTCAACATGCTATAATGTCTCTAATTCCTTCGCATAAGAATTTTATCAAACATATGGGGAGCATGCTTTGCTTATTGAACAATTTTTATACTTAATTGACATAAACACATCACCTAGAAAGAAACTCAAAGAGGGTTTATCATGAACATTGCTTAAATATCACATACTAGGGTCAAATATTGATAACCTTGTACACAAACATGAATCAAAACTCAATAATAGCATGAACATCAATTTCAACTCATATAAATCATGAAAACTCATAAACATAAGATCTTTGAATTTTTTTAAAAGGGTTCTTCAAATTCTTGGACAAAAGGGACCCAAGAATCAACATCTACATACCCTAGGGAAACTCTTTCTTGTAAGCTCATTGAGAGATTCTTGATTTCTTAATTTCTCTTGATTTTTCTTGAAGAAGAAAGAAGGGTTTTGATTTTGCAGAAATCCTAATTTTTGATATTGAAGATGAGAAATGATGTTGTGAGCCTTGATCAGATATAAATAGGGTCTGAAAAGAGGGGGAAAAGGACGAAAAAACCCTTTTAAAATTGAGTTTAAAATGCTAAACGGGGTTTGTGACGGTCGAAGTGACGGTCCATCGCTCAGTCTGACAGTCAGTTGGATCGTCCATTGCACAACGGTCGGAAAATGAACAAACTACCTCGATGCGATGGTCTCAGCGATGGTCCATCGCAAACCTGACGGTCTATCGGATCATCATCGCACTTTGGCCAAGATGAGGTCATACTGCCTTAGTGCGACGGTCCCAGCAGCAGTCCGTCGCAGCTTCGACGATCTGCCATCCTGGCCGTCACACCTAGGCCAAGAAAGGGAGTTACTACCTTGGTTGCGACGGTCTGGGCGATGGTCCATCGCAAGCTCGACGGTCCGCAACCCGACCATCGCACCTGGGTAGTTCCGACTCCTTTCAGTAAAACAGTCATAACTTCCTCGTCCGATGCAGGATTTTGACGAAATTGGTATTGATAGAAACCTTATTCAATGCTCTACATGACAAAAAGTCGATATTTGGGAAATTCTACACGGTTCAAAATATTTCTCACTTGCAAAGGCACTTTTCAATCTTTAGGACCGGATTTATGCTTGACTTGACACGCTGTAAGGCTCATACTATGAGAAAATTTTATGGGGTCTTACAGAGTCATAACCTATGGTATGACTGAAGCACCCCAACCATATCCACTCCAGAGACACAAAAAGGTTGTTATTTTCCAAATGGTCCAAGATCTAGGCATCTCAATTGTCTCCCACTTTGATAGGTAAGTATAAATACAAGTTAACACTTCAACATACACCAAAGAAGTATTTACTCAAGATGAAAACGACACTGCAAGGATACAACACAACACACATATCATGATCACTTCCAATCAACCAAAAATTTTGCAAGGCCACATTCTCGGGTGTTTCGTTCTAGCCCACTTAAGATCATTCGTCCGTGAATGATGTGTAAGGAAAGAATGAACACAATTCAACACATTAACATGCATATAAACCAACCTTCGAACAAAATTATGACCAAGCACACAACAATAGTACAACACAACACAACATATATCGTGATCATCATCAATTAATTATTCATTCAATTTGTCTTAGGACTCAAACTCATTACTTTCCAACACTTACTCATTTCTCAACTTAGGGACTTCAATATATCAACCTTCAAGGATATAAGGCATTTCAAGAGTTGGAGACTTTACTCTATCATCTATTAAGAACATAAATCAATTTAAATCATTAGAGACTTAAACCCATCACATCAAGTCACACATCATTTCATATTATTAGGAACTTTAATCCATGGTCTAACAAGACACCAGTCATTTCATAAATCGGGAAATTTAATCCATTATCTAATAAAGACATAAATCAATCTCAATCATTAGATACCTTACGCCATTGTCTAACAAAGACATATATCAAGGAAAGGATTTTAACGCATACCGCCATCATAAGATTCTAGAATGGGAAATAAATGCGAGTACTTGGACTTCATGTCCTCTTCTACCTCCTAAGTAGCTTCCTCAAACTTTTGGTTCTTCCATAGAACCTTCACTGAAGCCACCTCTTTTTTTGCAACCGGCAAACTTACCGATCTAGAATCCTTATAGGGAGCTCCTTATAGGACAAAGTGTTCAGAATGCCAATATTTTCTGAGGGAACAACCAAAGAAGGGTCATCAACATATTTTCGCAACATAGATAGATGGAAAATTGGGTGAATAGAGATAATAATAGAAGGCAACTCCAAATCATAGGAAACATTGCCAACCCTCTTCATAATCAAGTAGTTACCAACATAAGGGGGACTAAGCTTCCCTTTATTGCCAATTTGCATTACTCCCTTCATGGAAGACACTTTCAAGAATACCCAATCACCCATACAAAACTCTAAGTCACTATGACTCACATTCGCATAGGAATTTTGGCGATTTTAAGATATTTTCAATCTATCACGAATCACTTTCACCTTCTCTAAGGATTTGTGAACTAAGTCAAGCCCAAGCAACTTAACCTCACTAACTTTGTACCACCCAATAGGAGATCGACATCTCTTACCATACAATCCTTCGAAAGGCTCCATGCCTATACTATAGTGGTAACTATTATTATAGCCAAACTCAATCAAACAAAAATGGTCATACCAACTATCACCATAATCAATTACATAAGCCCACAATATATCCTCTAATGTTTAGATAGTTCTCTCAGCTTGACCATCCGTTTGCGGGTGAAAAGCAGTGCTAAGGCACACCTTAGTTCCCAAACCATTTTGGAATGACTTCTAAAAGTAGGATGAAAATGGAGGACCAAGATATGATGTAATAGACACTGTAGAACCATGTAAATTTATGATCTTTGCAAGATAGAACTTAGTATAATCCTCTGCCAAGAAATTAGTTCTAATGTGAAAGAAATGGGCGGACTTTGTCATTCTGTCAATGATGACCCAAATAGAATCACATTGATTTCGGGATCTAAGAAAACCGATAATGAAATCCATATTAATAGACTCCTAGTTCCACTAAGGCAACATAATTTCTGGGTATATGCCACCGAGCCTTAAGTTCTCGACCTTTACTTATTGGCAACCATACACTTACCCATAAGGCTAGCAATATCACACTTTATATTATTCCACTAATTGCAATCCTTAAGGTCATGATATATCTTAGTGGCACCGGGATGAATAGTATAACGAGCTCCATAAGCCTCGGCCATAACCCTTTTCCTCAATCCATTAACATTGGGAACGCATATCCTACCTTGGTACCTCAAGAAACCAACACCACCAATCATCAAAGTCTACGGCTTTGTGTTGACCCATATTACACGTCGTGGTCTAATACTTGCTTTTCAGTTATCTCAACAACAAGAGGTCATTGAGATACCGAAGCACAAACACACCATCATCCTTAGAGTCCTCAAGTCGAACTACAAGATCTGCAAAACAACAAATATCTTTCGCCAGCTCCCTCTTATCCTCATCAACATAGGCCGAACTCCCCATAGATAATCTACTAAGAGCATCGATGACTACATTTGCCTTATCGGGATGGTAATAAAGACTTATATCATAGTCTGTTAATAGCTCAAGACACCTTCTTTGCAAGAGATCAAATCCTTTTGGGTAAATACATATTAGATGCTCTTATGAGCGGAGAAGATACCAACGTGAACACCATAGAGATAATACCGCTAAATTTTCAAAGGAAAGACCATAGCTAATAATTATAAGTCATCGGTAGAGTAGTTCTTGTCATGAACTTTCAATTGCCTAGAAGCATAGGCCACCACCATACCATGTTGTGTCAACACGAAACCAAGACCTACATAAGACGTATCATAATAAATGACAAAACCATCACTACCTTTGAGTAAGGTCAAAATCAGAGCCTAAGTTAATTTATCTTTCAACTTCTTGAAACTACCCTCACACATATCGGACCATAAGAACTTGACCTTCTTTGGGTCAACCTAGTCAATGAGGCTTCTATAGTGGAGAAACTCTCCACAAACCATATATAATAACTAGCTAGACCCAAGAAGCTCCATATATCAGTTGGAGTTGTAGGTCTAGACACTTCTTAACCGCCTCAATCTTTTAGGGATCCACCATGATCCCTTTATTAGAGATGACATGACAAAGAAAAGATACGACTTTCAATTGAAACTTGCACTAGAATAACTTGGCATACAAATGATGATCCTTCAAAGTTTGTAACATACCATGAAGGTGATCTACATGATCTGCCTCACTCTTAAAATATACTAAGATGTCATCAATAAAAAAAATGACAAACATATTCAAGAATGAATGTAAGACACTATCCATCAAATTCATGAATATCATTAGGGCATTGATCAACCCAAAGGACATGACTAGAAACTCATAGTGAACATACTGGCTTCTAAAGGAAGTCTTAGGGATATCTGCATCCCTTATTTTAAGTTGATGGTAGCCCAGTCTAAGATCAATCTTAGAAAAATACTTCGCACCCTGAAGTTGATCAAATAAATCATCGATCCAAGGAAAAGGAATTGTTCTTTATGGTCACCTTGTTCAACTAATGATAATCAATGCACATATGAAGGAAACCATCCTTCTTGGCACAAACAACACGGTTGAACCCCAAGGAGACACACTAGGCTAGATAAAACCCTTATCTAAGAGACTTTTCAATTTCTCCTTAAGGTCTTCCAACTTAATTGGAGCCATTCTATTTAAAGGGATAGAGATTGGGTGGGTGTCTGGGATAAGATCAATACTAAAATCAATTTCCCTTTTGTCAGAAACACTGATAAGATCATCGAGAAACAAACTCATTTACCGTGGGAACAGACTGTAGAAAAGCTCTTCCGAGTTAGAACCTTTAACTCAGACTAAATAATACAAACACCTCTTTGAAATCAACTTCCAGGCCTTGAGACAGAATTAAACCTTTCCTTAGGCACTAAAGGATCACCTTCCCATACAATTACCGGCTCATTTGTAAATTTAAACATGACTCAATGGGTTTGACAATCTAAAGAAGCATAGCAAGAGTACAACTAATCCATTCCTAAGATGACATCAAAATCAACCATGTCTAACTTTATCAGGCTAACAAGAGTATCTCTATAACCAATAGATATCACACCTTCTATAGAACCTTCCAACAATCACAGGGTCTCCAACCAGTGTAGAAAGAGAAAAAGCAATCAATAGACTCTCGGGAACATAATCAAGGTACACAACCACATATGGGGTCACATAAAAATAAGTAGATCCTAGATCAAGCAAACAATACACATCATGGGAGAATAGTCTTAATATACCTGTGAGACCAACGTCGGTGCCAAAAATAAAAGCAGTAACAAACATAGCACCCTTTAGTGCTCGAGCAGAGGGAGTATCAATAAAGGCTTAGGAGGCTACTATAATTGGGCACTCACATTGCATGTGCTCAAGACCACAATGAAAAACTATGCCTCTCTCTTTTTCATACTCACCATAATGACTCTAGCCACAGAATCTGTGAGGAGGGTGGGGTGGAGCCGACTGATTGCCACTAGTCTAAAATTAGGCAACTTGTGCATGGGGCCCACCATTGAACTGAGATTGATGACCACCCAAGAAATTTAGGTAAAGATAGAGAACACTAGCTGGGTAGAATGAACCTGAACTCCCCCACTTCTTTTGTGGCTACCTGCCACTATTTCTATCACTACCCTCAGAAGGCCAAAACTTTATTCCTTGCTTCTCACTAAGCTCAACTTACTTCTTTTTCTCATCTTTCACTTATTGCATAAACATAACCAATATAGAAATATCCATGTTCTTAATCAATAAGGTCTCCTTGCTTTTGCAAGCTAACTCATGGACAATCCTGAGATAAACATATGCATTCTATCCCTCATGCGAGAAACTATCTCGGGAGCATACCTAGACATGGAATTTTATGGAATTCTCTAAACAGTCATCTTTCCTTAATTCAAGATCACAAACTCTTCTGCCTTAGCTTCCCTCAACTCTTGAGAAAATAATTGGTCAAAGAAAGCCTTGGAGAAATCTGTCCAAGAAGCTAGACTAGCATCAATGCCTCTAGACAACTTTCACCCTTCATACCACTGGTATGCCACATCTTTTAACTGGTAGGAAGAAATCTCAACACCTTAAATTTTTTATGCATGCATGATTCAGAAGATCTTATTCGTCTCATCAATAAAGCCTTGAGGATCTTTCTCAACCTTTGTACCAGACAATATAGGAGGTCTCAACCTCATAAATTGGCCAATTCTTGTTTTCTCAAAAGAAATAGTAGTTGGGGAACCACGCTCTTCTTGAGAGGCTACCAATAGAATCAAGAGGTTGATAAAGCAACAAAACTTGACATTAGTAGCATCTCTTAGAGTTAATTGAGAAGAGATGTCTCTATCATGAGTATGGTTGGTGGGTGGAACCCTATGGGGATGGCCAAAGGTTGACAAGCTTCATCCATAGAACCCTCAGTAGTTTTTGAGTGAGTCTCAGATTTTCTTTGAGGCATGATCTGAAAAATAGACAATGGAATCAGAGGAATTCAAGACCTTAGACTTTGTAGCTTGAGATTTAAACATAAGAAAGGGAAACATTTCCTAAAATATCTCATAGCTTCTCTTTTATAAGTGCGGTGCACTTCACATCCATAAAAGAGATGCTACTTGACACGGTATTGAGAATACCCAACTGACAATAAACCTAGGCTCTAAAACCAACTTGACATGCCCTAAATTTTAGGCCATGTCATATGGGCACCTCAAGCACACATGTGCCAGAGGTTGCCTCACAACCCAACTAAAACACCTCTTCATATCATAGGAGTCAAAAGGACTCTATTCACAAGTTAAGATCATGGAATAATATCATAAGTCAATATTAGCTTCATTATAAAAACTACTCTTGCCCAAGTTCATTATAGTTCACACTACCTCCATACAAAACTGAAGTTAATAAATGTATATGTCAGGACAAGCCCCCGACTATAGACAAACCAAATTTGAAGAGACTAATCATAAAGATAAGGAATAAGAGATGAATATCTTCTGAATGTAAGGAAGCTCACTCCTTCAATTCAATGCACAAACTGCTTGATCATCTAATCACTATGTAGGAAAAGAAAAAAATGCTCTGGCACCTATATTACATGGAGATGTAGCATTGGGAGACGGTTAGTGGTTAGAACGCTAGCATGTAACTCTAAGATAATTAATAAGATACATCATCAATCAACAACAATTCAATATACATATATATCACAGTCCAACATATTTATACACTTATCCATACATAAATATATAACCCATGCTAGTCAAGATATCAAGGTCCATCACCATTCTCAAGTTTTCATTCATTAGACATAAAGCAGAGGACTACTACCTTCCATGCTTACAGATTCATCATGCTCGATACACCAAGGACTTTTGTGACATTCATATTATCATTAGACCAGGGACTTTACCCTTGTATGCATATTCATTATGTTAAGGGGTTTATCCATACACACTATCATTCAAATAAGGGACTTTAATAATACACATTTATGTAGGGAAGGTACTCTAACCTCATGCCCGTTGTTAGACAAGGGAATCTATCCACATGCGATATATTGAAATTACCCCAAGCCTCTTCATGAGGAGAGGTACTTTGACCTCAAGATCTCTTCTTAAGCAACATACTTTACCTTGTATTCACATTGGGCAAGGGACTTTAACTTAAAGACATATCATGAGGAAAGAGACTTTGACCTTAAGCCATCATGTTAGGCGAGGGAATTTACCCTCAAACAATCATAACCACCATTATTTGACATTTGGGAATTTACCCTCTTGTCATGTATCAACTCATATTCAATACAACATTTAGAGACTTTAGCCATTTAGCAAATTCAACACTATGCAAGACGTCATGATCATTATGGGAGCCTTTATTGCTCAACCATCTCAATAGGCTAATGCCTTAATTCAATTTCTTACACTATTCTTTTTATGGTCCTCAAGGCCCCTAAAAAGCATTCATATTTTAGTAGCATTCTCATACCAACTTTAGTTTAATACACTATTCAAGTTCATCTTCATATTAAAGAACTTCAACTCCCTATTGGTCATTTAGCACAACAAGGTTACTATCATACCTCACATAACTCGCCATACTCTTATCATAACATTTATCGAACATTCATATTTATTGGCCCATTGCCCTAGTTCAATACATCATCAATAATTGACTAGACAATTCACATAGATATTTTCACAAACATATTTTATATATACTTATAACAAGGTCATTTTCATGATAGATATTATAAAGACTAGGGTTACTAAAGACTTTAATGTTAAACAATATATAACAAGCATTCACATATAAAATCTACTATCAATAACATGTATTAATACAGGTATAAGAAAGAATCATTAGAATTCATGGTTAAGTACAAAAACCATTTTTATTTGATTCAAAACCACCATGTACACTTACTAATCCAAGTGTAAAATACATGGGTTTAGAGTTATTTAAAGAGAGAAAGAGATACATTCCTTAAACAAGATGACCCACCAATAATATTGACTATTCCCTTTGACACTTAATGAACACCACCAAACCCTAGCCTCCAATTTTGCTTCTAAGATCATTTAGAGTGTCTAGGAGTGTTTGAGTCTTATAAATAAAAGTCTGATGAGGATATAATAAATTATATAGTGATAGGGTTTAGGTTTTTAGGTATGGGAAATAACCAAAAGGTCCTTGGCCAAAAGTTTAAAAGCTTACCCATGTAGGGGTATGACTCTTCCTTATAGTTTCTTTATCAATCATGACCTAGGGTACAAGTTGTACCTTAAATCATACCTTGGGCTCCACCTAGTCCAACCACACTATTTTGGGTATGAAAGGTCACCCTTGAGTCATAACCAAGTGCAAGACTCATGCACCAATCGTGAGCTCTACTCTTGACCAAAATAGTCCACATAGTTTGAGACTTTACTCTATACGAATAAGTAGTAAACAACTTATATGCATTGGTTAAGACCAAGGAATGGCCTTGTAGTATGAAGGAAAGTATATTACACTAATATACTATCTAGGATACAAAAAGGAAGGGGGATAGGGTTATGAGTCGTAATCTAGGGTACGACTCAAGCACCCTAACTATATCTACTCCAGAGACATAAAAAGGTCGCTATTTTCCAAATGGTCAAAGGTCTAGGTGTCTAAATTCTCTCCCACTTTGATAGGTAATTATAGATAAAATTTAACACCTCAACATACATAAAAGGAATATTTACACAAGTTGGAAACAACACACTAAAAGGATACAACATGGCACACATATCATGATCACTTCCAATCAATAAAAAATTTTACAAGGCCACATTCTCGAGTGTTTCAACAAAGCCCAAAGGGACAATAATAAGTTGAGATAATATTAGTGTGGTTTTAGTAGGATTTTTAGTGTTTCATGATTTAGAGACATCGGTTCTCAAGGTAGGTACCCTTCGCGTCAGCCGTATCAGTATTAGAGTCAGTCTAGTAGGACAATTTAGGTATAACTTCAAATTACCGATGGAGGCCAGTCTAGCTATAGTGAATATCTTGGCCAGAGTAGTGGCCAACTTAGAGGGGTTTGTATTCTATTTATTCTAGTTTTTAAGGTTATTCTAAGTTAGTAAGATCTTCTGATTTTAGTATAACGCCTAGAGCATGTTATGGTTACGAGCTTTTGACCATTTCTCATGAGAGTTCCCCAATCGTGGAGAGATGGTTCCTTCAACTCAATGTGCTCTACCGAATTAGGAATTTCATTCCCCAACTTTAGTTGGAATGCATGGCTATCAGGATAGTACCTAAGGTTCTTATGAAGATTCTCAGGTAGGTAGGGTAGGAGACCGGTCAGGATCCCAACTAGGTAGCGGGCGTGGTTAGTTATGTCTATAATGACCCTTCAAGTCATTTTCTATAATTTTGCTTATTTTTATTATAGATATTCTCTACAGCTACCCCAAGTCATTTATTAATTACTAGAACTGACAATGCAATTATCGGGAAATTCATTTGATTTTTAGAGCCAATTCTCTATTTTGAAGTCTTCGCTGGTTCCAAATGGACACCAGTAAAACACATTAATTAAATGACCTTGAATGAAATTTCTAACTATTTTAGTATCTTTAAATTATTGGTTTTAGTCTAGGAGGACTCTTTGATTAGGTACCGAGGCACCCAAGATTATTTCAACCTATAGGTTGGAAAGTTAAAAAAATTAGAAATCAGTTGTGGGAATGATATTTCATCAAAACGATCTCAGATGGAAATTTTGAGTGCACTAGTAAGTCTAAAATATCAAATTTTGTATGTTTAAATAGTTCATTTTCATAAAAAGGATTCCATATGAATCTCGAGGGCCTGGAAGAGACTTGGACAATTCAAAGTCTCAGCTATAAGTGGTGCAACTGTGATCGTGGGCCTTGGATTGATATCATGATCTAACAGCACCAGTAAGTGTTGCGATCATGACACATTTAGCCCCGATCATGACAACATTGACAGACCACCAGTGTTGCAATTATGAGGGGTGAATTTCGCAATAGGGACTCCTAGCTCTGATGCCATATATCGCGATTGTGATTGTCGAGTCATGATAGCAATATTCGAGGACCTGAGATAGGTATAAATATACCCTTTTTACATAATTTTTCTCATTCTTCACCCATTCTCTTGAGAGCTAAAACCCTAAATGGTGAGATAGGTTACAATTAAAACTTGTAGGTGATTTGAGGCTTGGCCAACATTTGTTTACGTGATTATCATTTGATTCATGGTAAGATTCCACCCATTATATGGTTGATTTTCCCTTTTTCATTTTTTTAAATCCCAAAAACTTTGAGAACCTATTTGAACCCCAAATTAGCTCAGTTTTCACCCATTTTTAGGGTAATGCATAATGACCCTTTCAGTTATTTTTCATATTTCCACTTATCCTCACCTGATAGGGCTCTTCATAGCTTCCCCAAGTCATTTTTATGAATTTTTGGGACTAATAGTTTGGTTACCGAGTAGTTCATTTGGTTTATTAAATAACTCCCTATTTAGAAGTTTTCACTGGTTCAAAATGTACACCATGCAAAAACTTTAGTAAGATAAGATCAGATTCAAATTGTGACTGCACTAATAGATCCAAAATATCTAATTTAGCCTGGGTAGACCTTTGGTTTGGGTCCCAATTAACCCAAGCTCATTTTGATTTATTGGTCAAAAATTTGAAAAATTAGAAGATATGGGTGTGGAGCCTACAATTGATCTAAATAACCTATGATAGAAAATACGACATGACTAATGAATCTGGAACATCGAATATAGCGGGGTTACATAGTTCATTTGGAAAAAATCAGAGTCCAAATGAGTTTTGAGGGTCAAAAATAAGTTTTTGACTTTGCTGGTACTGGCAGTACTATTAGACAAGGACCAAGTATGATTTCAATAGTGAGATCGTATTCCCTAGGACTGTGATAATGATGTATCCATGCCTAAAAGGGCTATAAATAGGCCCCCAAGTCGTTATTTAGTCATTTTCTCTTTAACATTGAGAGATAAAATCCTTAATGGGTATGATGACACAAATTGAGTCTTGTGGGTGAGTTAGGAGATTGATTAGGGAGATTGATTAGCATCTTTTAATGTGAATATCTTTTGATTTAAGGAAGAATCCTTTGAATCCATGTTTGAATTTCTTGAAATTTTGACCTAAAATCCAAATAGCTTAAGTGCTTGATTTTAGCCCTAATTGAGCTAGTTTTTGCCTATTTCTTAAGGATTATAATTCCTTGATAGTGTATGAACTTTGGGTTGACCTCAAAATATGATTTTCATAAGTGGGACCCACTTGGGGTTTTTGGTGTCATTTTTGAACTTGAAGCACAATGGTGAAATATAGGTACTGTTATTCTTGTATTGATGAATAGATTATGTTTTTGATGGCTTGGCATCTTAAAGAGGCTTTTCAAAAGAAGAAACAAAGGTTTAGAGGATTGATGAGCATTATTCATATTTAAGGTAGGACAAGTTTATCCCTTGTTAGAACAAGCTTTGTGATAGTATAATTCTGATATATTGTTAGATTAGGAGGGATTTTAGGTATTGGTTGATGATTTTTCAAAACTTATGGTTAGTTGGATTTCTTAGGTCATTTGGACCCAATAGTGAAATGCCTAGCTTGTTGTTTTAAACCTTAATGGATTTGACTTAATGTCCTATGCTTAACATGATAAAACTTAGAACTACTCTAGTTAGATTGGAGTGACCTTATCACTTATGCTTATGGCAAGATTGGCCTAAGAAGCTTTCTCCCGTGAAGTTGCTTTAGTTCTAATATACTTAGTAACAGTATTTGAGTAGCATTCTACTTTGGACTTAATGGTGTCTTGCTATACATCTAAGAGTTGAATTTGATACCACAGCCCAGTCTAGGGTAGAAATGAACTCAGAAGGTATATAGGGGAATTTAGAAGTGGGCCTTAACCCATCTTCAGCCAAGTTTGAGGTAGTACTCAAAAGACCTGTAGATGGTTATAAAATGCCTAGAAATGTCGTTGAGGTAATATTGAGGAACCTTGAGTTATTGATAATGCGATAATGGGCTATTGTATATTCTATTAAAGACCCCATGACTATTTTATTCAATAAGCCATAGATGAGGATATTACTTCGGCTATTGATTAGGCCAATGAATACCTTATTGAATAGGACCTTGATTATAACATGGTTTAATCCATAAAGTATGATATCGACTATGTTATGAATAAGTAATAGATTTTTCCATAGATTTAATATTGCTCAAGTTAGTAATAAACTTTCTTTATGCTAATGCTGAGTGAATGAGTAGGTTACATATGGGCCATTGCTCATGATAAATCTTATGGTTATGCTCATGATCTGATGGACTAGATTATTGACTTCTCAATTATAACATTCATGTTATGTGTATATATACTTATTTTCAATGTGACATTGATGATGAACGAGGAAATATAGGGATATGCTTTTCTAGCTTCTCTTTTTATATTTATTTGATTTAGCCCTCTTGGGGCTTGTTCTTTACTTTAGTCCTCGTGGGGCTTTTCGTTACTTTAGCCCTGTGGGGCTTGTTCTTTATTATTAATATTAATGGAAATTTTATGATGATGCCCGGCAAGGCCGTATAATATTATGATGACACGATAATTCCCAACAAAGCCATAGGATACTATGATAATATGATGTTACTCAATAAAGTCGAAGGATATTATAATGATATCATAATACCTAACAAGGCCCAAGGATATTATGATGATATAATGATGACCAAAATGCCCAGAGGATACTATGATGATATGATGATACCCAGCAACATCGAAGGATATTATAAAGATATTGTGATACTCGGTATGGCCAGAGGATATTGTGATGATACCTTGCAAGGCCGGAGGATATTATGATGATACCTGGTATAGACAAAGGATATTATGATGATTTTATGATACCCGTCAAGGCTGGGAGATACTATGATGATTTATGATACCCAACAAGGCCAAAGGATGATTATTGATATGCCTATGAGTATATCTACCAGTTTGAGTCCGGTAACCCCAATGTATGGCAACTATATGTGACTTATGCTCATTTGTAGTTGGTTATAATGTTTATACTAGATATGACAACAATATTTTCTAGTAATCAAGATATAATATGGTATAGTTGTTGATTTAATATTGAAAAGATGATTAGTGGTGAATATTAATTAAGAGGTTAATAATTACTTATTGATAGTTGAACATTAACAATAATAAGGACTAGTGGTATTGACGACTTGTAATTATGATGATTAGATATAGTGATGTTTAGCATAAATGAAAACTTATAACAATGATGATTAGTTGATAGTAATGATTTAGTCGATGATGATTACTAGTTGCCAAACGAGGATTTGTGGATTAGTGATGCTAGTTACTAAGTAGCGTTTGGTCAATAAATTGAATAGCGAATAATTTATAATTAGTAGTTATTGGATCAATAGTGAATAGTGAGTTTGTTATGGCTAAAAACAAATATTGGCTAGTTGGTAATTATGGCTTAGTAATAAATGTTTGCTATGTGCTACCTATCAACTAGTTGGCGGAGGATAACAATTGTTGACCCATGTATTGTTATTATATGGTGAATAGCGTAGAAATAAAAATTAGAATATATATGATGACTAATGAGTAATTGAATTAGTTGATAAGCGTTGGCTGGCTAATAAAGAGATATTAATGCGTATCAAGGATATAGTTTTCTAATGATGGTATTGTTATGGTTATGCATATATTATCATACATTGTGTAATTATGAATATTGATGATATTTGTAGAAGGTTGGTGAACTTCCAATTGATGGTAAGCATGGAATGACAGTTGAATAACGATGGAGTTTGGATATATTATTGATTAGACTTTGTTACATTTCTCCTGGGTGTACCCTCCAATAATATGGGATGTTGTGATAAGTTCTTTACTTTATGAACCAGTTGGTATATTGGATCCAACTTTGTACTTGTGATTTCTTACGTTGATGCTTTATGATTCCTTATTATTCTGAATTGTCCAATTCTTATGTACAGTAATAGGGCCATGCGTTGGTGCCTTATGTTATATTATTATTTTGATAATAAGTACTTGTTATGTATAGCGACATTGGCATATGTGGATACCTTATGGTTTATTTTTATCCCGATATATACTACGTGTTATGAACAATGATATTGGCATGTGTGGATTCCTCATGTTATACTATTTTTCCATTTTGATTACCCATTAAATATAGTGATGATAGAGATGATTCAGGTTAGATTCTGTACCTTGACTTAGTTATGATTATCTTCTATTATACTATCTTTATATCATGATATAGCTCAGTCGAATGATGATGCCTACTGGGTACCCATTATTTTGGTACTCATACTACACTTTTGCAGCCTAGAGATCATAGTACGGGTTATCATGGTCGATGTGTAAGCATTATTTGGAGAATCCATGGTTTAGAGACATAGAGTAAGCTCTTGATTTTTAGAGTATTACCTATCTCTCTCTTATGTACTAGACTGGCCTTTATATTGTATTCGAAGATAAGTTATATAGTATATTCAGTAGAACTGCATTTTATACTCTTATATTGTAAGCAGTTCTTGAACTAATACCCTCAGGTTTTGGGATTATATTATTTAATTATTTTTTTATCTATTTTATAATTCTTTTCTTTATGTATATGGTAGTCCGTTACTAGTTGTTTTGGACTATCAGTTTGGCCTACCTATTAGTGGGTTATAGTAGGTACAATCAGGACCAAATAAATTGGGTCATGACAGATTGGTATCAGAGCCTAGGTTTCATCGATATGTTAGTACAAAAGCTAAGTGTTTAGTATAGTTCTGCAGATTGGTGCAAAGATGTTCGTAACCTATATTTATAAGTCTATAGGGAAATTTTAGGAAATTCACTTGTTGACTATCTATTGTGTGTCCACATTTTTATGAACCTCGAACATGTTATTTAACTTTATTCTATCCCTAATGAACAGTGTAAGGTGGTAAATATTGTCGACAAATACTAATGAGACATTAGCATGCCTTTCTAAAGTTGTAGCATATTGCCAAAATAGAGATATAAAGATGGATATTAAAGATTTTTAGCATCAGCTAAAAAGATTTAGGGTCATCTTAGGCTTTAGTAGAGTTTGTGACACTAGCCCTTCGAGGTTCAGTAGTACGGATCTAAGTCATGATTGCAAATCCCTCTCAGCCATGGATATAATTTGAGTAATCAATATTTCTTAGGCTAGAGTTGGATCTACAGGTGTTCATCAAGGTTCTTGACCAGTTTTTAAGTACGAGACTAGGGTTCTAGAGTAGGCCTAGCATATTTTTATGTAATACTCTTCTAAGCCTAACTTGGTGTATGGATTTGTTAAAGGAATAAGATTTTCAGTCGACTTGGTGTCAGAGAATATGATAGCAATTGAGTCTTTCTTCTTTTAGTTTGTTGATTATGTAAGGTCCATAGAGAGAGCATGTATTGAAACTTATAGAGGTGGCGACAAGTGGCCATCCCATCAGTATAGTACTATCACTCTTTTATCTTGAGCTTGTTTTGGGTTTGCTGAGATGAGACATGGGTCCAGATAGCACCTTCAATGTGAGTTAGTTGATCAAACAGAGTTACCATGTATTTCCCACTAGCCTAGAGTACTTGAGGCAAGCTACGATTGTGGGAAGAGTAACTAGTATAGTAGAGATTTCTCTTAGTGTCAGTTGGCCAGCTATTTAGGCTTAGTTCATATTGCTCGCTAGGATTAGAGCTTTAATAGTTTGTTATTACTATAGAGAAATTGGTTATTGGTCTAAAAAGTGTCCCCGACATGGGATTTCTAGTCATTCCAACTTAATAAGATTAGCCTCGTGATGTTATGACATCTTTAGTTAGAGATAGCATGCTTGGCACCTTAGTTTATGACTTACTCGATCGGTTCAATTTTCCACCCATTTAGATTTATTCTCCCTATGCCCATCAGGCATGTAATTGTGGATTTTATTGTGGTTGGAGTACTTTTAATTTTCCTTATTTGTATTTTATTATGTGTATTAGGGTTTTTATACCCATTGATAATTACACGTCTTAATGAGTTGATATTTGTTATTGTGTGCCTTGTTATTGAATTCATCATTATGTGACGACTTCATGGTTTATTTTTTTAGTAGTGGATGTAGGCAATCTATATTGATATTTTCTCCCTATGAGTGTAGCCTTGCGGTTTGCGTCTCATTTATATTGGCATATTGTCCTTGTTGTGGACCTATGTGGTACATGATATTGATTTTCATTTTGGTACTGCTTATTCATTACATTGTTGTTGCTATTACTATCACAACTTGAGGTTATTGATATTATTTGATATTATTACTTGATGTAATTGATCCTCACTGGGTAGTTGTATACACTAGTGTTGTATAGTTAGAATTTAATTTTCTTGCAATTCTTTTTCAGTGGCTTGAGTAGATATAGCCCAATTTGTTGATTTCTTTCCATAGCACAGCGAGGTTTATCATTATCCCTCTTTGTTAGATGTGTTAGGTTAATTTGAGAATGTATTTTAGTATTAAAGTTAAGTTGACCTTACGAGGTTCTATATGACTCTTGAGTTGGCAATTTAGTTATTTTGCCTATTATCGAGTTTGAGATTCTTAGACTTGCTTCCTGGATCACAAAGGCTTTTGTGTTGGCTATCCCTTCCTATTTAGCTTGTTTGTGAGATTTATTAGTTTGACGTTTATTCTTTATTTGTGGCTATTTTATTGCCCGATAGCAATTTGATATCGATATTGAGATGCCCTAGATTTATCTCTTAGATTTGTTGGATTCATCTCCTGGAAATGATTTTTCCTTGTTATAAGTGTGGAGTTGTATGCTCCGTTCTCACCAAGATATGATTCTTGTCTTTCATGAAGTTAGAGAGATAGAGGCAGGTAACTTTTCCTAGATCGCTTCTTAAGTTGGCATTTTTCTTCTTCGATGATGTGATCCATGGATGGATTAAGTGATGATTTCCCTACTTAGGTGGATTATGAAAATCTCCATTTCAGAGTTTATTCGGCCTAAAGATGCTTAGTGGAGTGTTTCTCCTTGATGATATGTGACTATGGCTATTCCTTGTTGAGATTGAGTATTGGATGGATTAGTCCTGCTAAAGTTTCATTTATCTGAGTCACTAGAGTTATTACCCTTTACTGGATTGGATTTCCTTTATTTTGAAGCGGTGATTTATCCTCTATTGTAATTTTGTTCTTCTGCTATGTATTGATTTTGGTTCGGCATGATGTGTTACAGATATACCTGATTAAGACACTATGATCATTGTGAGTACTGGACCTTTGATTGAATTTGGTGGCTTAAATTTGGATTTGATGTGTTAGGATAATGATCTAGAAGTTATAATATATTTAGAGTATTAATGCCCATTCGTCTTCAGGTTTGGTTTGGGTAGTTGAGATCGAGTGGTTCAGCCTTAGTGCTAAGACTTCAGCTTAGAATTATGGAGATAAGTGTAGCCTTTGCTTTCAGATTTGTTTCAGTTTGGATTTCATAGATAGGCTAGTTGAGCCTATACAATAGTTGCCTATTCGGTCTTCTCGAATTTGCATGGATTATAGTTGCTAAGTGGAAGATGATAGCCCATGAGCTCAGCATTTGTTCCTTCATCTTTGACCTGGAGATTTTAATCTTCTTTGAGAATCTGGTTTTATTCTTTGTTGATGTGATATCCCAAAGTAGAACGTTCTATGATGAGTAGTACGCCTTAATCTTCTAGATTTCAATTTTATTACCATTCGAATTGGTTGTAGCATCAACGTAGATTGCATCCCTTGATTATCTCTATTTGTGTGCCTAGACATCACATTATGAGCTTATTCTCATATTACCCATATGGACTTATAGTGAATCAATTTCAGTCTTTCGAGTTCTCTGTGATGAGATTTCCTGGGTAAGACCCAGATGATTTTCCTCCTCGATTAGAGTGGACAAAAAGTGTAAAATTGTAAAGAAAGGTTAGATTTGGATTTGGAGTTAGTGGAATGACTCATGTCTTGGGTTATCTTTGGCCTGGATGAGCCATTATTGATTTGGGAGTATAGAGATGGTATCAGTGTATTGTGGTTTATATTTGTGTGTATCAACCTTTTCCATTTAGTGGTTAAAGTAGAGTTTTGGCTTATTGGAAGTGAAGTGAGGGTGTTGGTTAAAAAAGGAATACCTGTGGCAAAATCCCTTGGAAGCATTCTCTCTTCTTGGAGGTTATGTGGAATGTCATGCTCAGAGCATGCAAGCCTAGTACCTCATCATTTCTAGCTTTCAAGATTCCTCCTATCCATTGACTTTTAGGGACAAAAGTCTTTTTAATAGTGGATATTGTAAAGACCCTCCACTTATCTTTGTTGTTAGGGCTTCTCCATAGTTTCCCCAAGCCATTTATGACTTGTTGGGACTGATAGTTTGGTTAATAATACAAGAATAATCATGGATATGGACTTATGAGTGTTTGTGTTGGATCCAAGACTTTGTGTGCGCAATTAAAGTGTAAAAGATGGGCAAAACAAATAAAAAATCAATCCATTTATTACACTTGATAGGCACCTCACCCTTGAGGGGTAATATGGACATTTTAGTCTTTCATTTTTTAATAGCTATATAAGGAACATGTTAGGGATTTTCTAATTAGATTTTTCATAATGTTGTATGTCAAAAGAAAAAAAACACAAGTCCTCTCTCCTTTGAGGCACAAAACCGAAACTAGGTTAATAGCTAGTGTGGAATCACTAGTGATTGTGTTTTGCTTGAAATGTTGATGCTTGAGAGGTGGAATCTGATCTTGTGTCACGTAAGAGATAGGTCTTTATTATGTGTCGTGATAAGGGTCCAAGAGTGGAATAAACTCTTGGGTTCTTAAGATTGGTCTATCCATTGATTCTTTCGTTTATTGTAATTTTTGTAACCGTTTGTGTCTTGTAATCCTAAGTCATTTGGTTATTGTTGTTTCATATTGTTGTTTTTATCTTGTTCATCATCTTGTACTGTTAACTTAGTTTGGTTGGTTTCCTGGTTTAGTGTGACAACACACCCTTGTATCTCGTTTCGTGGTGTATTTGTTAAATCTGAAGTGGTCACCAAGAGAGTCCTCGGTTCTTGAACTTGTGGACTGATTTTGGTGTGTTTCATGTAGATCCTTGATTTTATGGTATCATTTGGTATCAGAGCTTGTGGTTGATTTTGTTCCAACAAAATCAATCTTGGGCTTGCTAGAAAATTCAAAAAATTATGTTCTTGAGGTCTTGTTCTTGGCTGAGAAGTTGTGAACTTGTTGTTGCTGTTTCTTGGATGAATGTTTGTGTGACTAGATCTTGGTGTCTTTTGTTTTGTTTAGTTGTTTCTATGTGTTGGTTCTCTTGTTCACTAGCACTTTGAGTCTAGATCTAAACTTGAGCTTAAACTTGTTGAAGTGTTGTTGTGAGCAAGGTGTGGGCCATGTGTTGATGTTGTTGTTATAACTTTGCCTAATGTTGAACTTGTAGTTGGATGTTGTTTTTGTTGTTATAGATCTTTAAAGGTTGTTTTAGTGTTCTGGTTGTTCATCACAACCTTCCACTCTTGTTAAAACCGTAACACAACACAAAGAGACTTGGCCCTTTATTGAAGGTTTTTGTAGTTGACCTTGTTGTTGTGGAATTCTTGTTGTTCTTGGAGATTGTTGTTGGTTTTTCTTGTTGTGATTATTGTGGAGATTGTTGTTGGTTTTTCTTGTTGTGATTATTGTGTTCTTGAAGTTCTTCATCATATTCTTTACTTTGTTAATATTAAAGTGAACTTAGATCTTCGAAAGCTGAAAGACGAGGTGTAGAACTTGTTAAATCTTGAAAGACCCCCAACCACCAAAGGACTTTACATCAAATCTAAACCACTTTCCATAAAACAAGGGTCCATGTTTTAAGGGGAAGTACAATTCTAGTCAAAGGATTTTGAGTCTTGAAATTTTAATTGAAAAAGGAGCTCCAAATATTAGTTTGTATTTCCCTCTATTGAACAATTTTCCCCAAATCCAAATTGTGAATTGTGAATTAGAATTTGTCAAGAACCGAGGCAAAACACGGACTTCCATGTCACCAATTACCGTTCACACGATAGATTTAAAGCTCAAATTTTGATCTTCTAGTTTTAATTTTTCGTTCTTTAGTCTTATTTGTTGATTCCATTACTAACTTAAAAGCTAGTACTACATTGTAAGTTAGTTTTGAAACGGTTCTTCATGTTAACTTTCCTTTGTGTCTTAATTCTTTTTAGTCATTGTAATACGTTGTTTTCCTTACTCTTTAGAGTCATTGTAAATGTTGGATTCACCTCTCAATGTCTCTCGGAGTATAATAAAACTTACAATATTTGTGAGATTGAGTGTGAGGGATCCAAGAGACAAGAAATAAAAAAAGAGAGTGAGGATATTTTTGTACAACTAACGTGTTTTTTGTTTTGTAGGTAACTTCTTGGCCATAATGGAAACTATTTTGGCCTACCTTGATGCTATTTCCTGAGACATGGCTAGGGAGAATGCGGGTCTTGAAAATTTAGGCTCGGATATGTCTACTATACTTGAGAGGTTGGATCGAGTAGAGAGTCGAAGGAACTCTCATGTTTCTACTCCCGAAACTTTACCTCAAAAAATTAATCCTCCAAGACCACTACCAAATGACATAGACATAAGCCAAACCATAAAATTTGCTCAAACCCGAGACCTAAATAAGTCACTTTCCCCTCACATCAATCAAGTCCAACAAGAAGGAATTGGAAGCCAATTCCCTCCCATCCAAGCTCTATAACCGAAGCTCCACCTAACCAAATCATTCATCTTAACTGAAACTCCGCTTCACCAAAATCGATATATCCATGTAGAAGATCATGGTAGAAAGGAACATCAAAGACATGGAGTCTACAATGATGCTTATATGATGGAAGAGAAGTTGATGGGAATACGTAGAGATATATAAGGAACCTGCCACCAAGAAAAGAGGTGGGATATATTTTGGATGAGATTTAAGACAAGGCTCAAGATAGAGAAAAAGCCAAGGTTCAAAATGAAGAAGTTGGTCGAGACTTGTGTTATTGAGCTCTTGGGTTCCTCATGTTTATGTGTACTGTTTTGTGCCATCTCATGTCTTTCGGGCTATTTTGAGTGATTCCTTTTGAAGGGGTCCTTGAACGAAGTGAAGCCGTGAATTTTTTTTTCAAATTCCTCTCAAGATAGAGAGGATGATACAAGAATAATGATGGATGTAGACTTACGAGAGTGCATGTTGGACCCGAGACTTAGTGTGAGCAATTGAAGTGTAAAAGATGCCCAAAACACACAAAAATTAGTCCACTTATTACACTTGATAGGCGCCTCACCTTTATGGGTATTATGCATATTTTAATCTTCCATTTCATAATAGCTATATAAGGAACATGTTAGGGCTTCTCGGATTATATTTTTTATAATATTGTGAGTCATAAAACAAAAATTAACACAAGTCTTCTCTTTGAGGCACCAAACTGAAACTAGGTCAAGAGCTAGTGTGGAATCACTAGTGATTGTGTTTTTCTTGGAAACGTCGATGCTTGAGAGGTGGAATCTGATCTAGTGACACATAAGAGATAGGTCTTTGTGGTGTGTCGTGTTAAAGGTCCATGAGTGGAATAAGCACTTGGGTTCTTAAGATTATACCTACCATTGATCTATCTATCTATCCTTTTGATTATTGTAATCATGTAACTGGTTGTTTCTTGTAATCCTAAGCCATTTAGTTGTTGTTGTTTCACATTATTATTGTTATCTTGTTCATCATCTTTTATTGTTAACTTAGTTTGGTTTGTTGGCTTGTTTGGTGTGATAACATACCTTTGTATCTCATTTTGTGGTTATTTGTTAAATCCGAGAGTAGTCAGCAAAAGAGTCCTCGGTTCTAGAAATTATGTATTAATTTTGGTGTATGTTTCGTGCAGATCCTTATTTTTATGGTATCAGTTACTGGGCATTTCGTTTGGTTTTAGAACCAATTTCCTGTTTAGAATTCTTTATTTGCTCTAAATGGCCACCAAGCAAAAAAATTCAGTAAGATGATCTCGGATGAAAATTTGGAGTATGCCAGCACATCCTTAATATAAACTTTATTCTAGGTAGGCCTTTGGCTTGAGTACCAATGCACCCGACCTTCGACCTATTGGTTAGAAAGTGGAAAAAATAGAAGATATGGGTATGGGGCCCATAATTTGTATAAATGACCTTGGATTGAAAATTTTACTTCACCAACGCATCCGAAATGTTGAATTTAGTGGGTTTACATAGTTCATTAACAAAAAAAAAGAGTCTAAATAAGTTCTGAAGGTCAAAGAAAGATTTTGCCTTTGTTGGTAAGGGGCAACTACGATCGCACAAGGACTTATTATGATCCCAATAGTGCGATTGCGGTCCCTAAGATTTCAATGGCGATATCTCCAAGCCTAAAGTGGCTATAAATAGGCCCCAAGTCACGATTGGGCCATTTTCTCTTCAACCTTAAGAGATAAAAAACCTAAATGGGTATAATGACTCAAAATTGAGTCTTATGGCTGACTTAGGAGCTTGATTAACATCTTTTATCGCGAATATATTCAGATTTAATGTAAGAATCCTTCAAATCCATGATTGAATTTTTGATGAAAACCCCAAATAGCTTGAGGACTTGACTTTATCCCTAGATAAGCTTAGTTTTTGCCTATTCCTTGAGGGTTATGATTCTTTGATGGTGTATGAACTTTGGGTTTACCTCAAAAATATTTTTCCATAAGTGGGACACACTTGGGTTTTTGGTGTTGCTTTTAGACCCAAAGCACAATGATGCAATTTGCGTATTATTATGCTCCTATTAATGAATATATTATGTTTATGATGGCTTGGCATCTTGACGAGGCATTTTGGAAAGGAAAACTAAAGTTTAGCGGATTAATGTGCATTCTTTGAATTTGAGGTAGGTTAGATTTATAGCTTGTTAGAATGATCTTTGTCAAAGTATAATTGATATATCTTGTTAGATTGGGACGTATTTTAGGTATTGGTTCATGATTTTTCAAGACGTGTGGTTAGTTATATCTTTTAGGTCATTTGGACCCATATAGTGAAATGCCTAGCTTAATAGATTAGGCTTATTATCTCATACTTGACATGAGAATGCTTAGAACTACTCTAGTTAGATGGGAGTGACCTTATCACTCATTCTTAGGGAAATATTGGCCATTGAAGCTTACTCTAAAGAAGTTGATTTAGTTCTAATGGACTTAGTAATAGTATTTGAGTAGGATCCCTACTTTGGACTTAATGGTGTCTTGCTATACATGTAAGAGTTGAATTAGATACCTCAAACTAGTCCACGTTAGAAATGAGCTCAGAAGGTATATTGGGGGATTTAGAAGTAGGCCTTGACCCACCTTAAGCCATGGTTGAGATTGTCTTCATGAGACCTATAGATGCTTAAGAAATGCCTAGAAAATGCCCCTTTAGGCATTATTGAGAAAACTTGATAGTAAAGTTATTGATGATGTCATAATGAGATATTGTGTATGCTCTTAAAGAAGCCTATAACCATGTTATTCATTAAGCCATGGATGCGGATATTACTCGGGCTATTTCTTAGGCTATTGCTTAGCTATTGATTGGGCCAATGAATACTTTATTTAATAGGCCCTTAAATGTAACATAGATTAATCCATAAAGTATGATATCAACTACGCTATGAATAAGTTATAGATTATTACATGGATTTGATATTGCTCAAGTTAGTGATAAACTTTCTTTATGCTAGTGGTAGGCCAATGAATAGGTTACTTATGGGACATTGCTCATGATGATTCTTATGGTTATGCTCATGGTCTAATGGACTAGATTATTGACTTCTCACATATAACATTTATGTTACATATATATACATTTATTGATCATGTGACATTGATGATGAACGAGGAAATATGGAGGTATGTCCTATTTTCTTCTCTTTTTATGTTTATTTACTTTAGCCTTCATAGGGGCTTGTTCTTTACTTTCTTCATCATGGAGTTACAATAGCCATCATGGGGCTTTTCCTTAACTTTAGCCCTTGCGGGGCTTTCTCTTTATTATTAATACTAATACAGATATTATGATGATGCCCGGCAAGGCTGGATGATACTATGATGATATGATGATGCTCGGCAAAGTCGAAGGATACTATGATGATATGATGATTCCCATCAAGGCTGAAGGATATTATGATGATATAATGATACCCAGCAAAGCTTGGCGATATTATGATGATATGATGATACCCGACAAGGTGGAAAATACTATGATGATATGATGATACCCAACAAAGTTGGAGGATATTATGATGATGTGATGATACTCGGTACTTTAATGATATGATGATACCCAGAAAATCCGAAAAATACTATGATGATACGTGGTACTGTAGGAAGATAATATGATGATATAATGATAACTCATAAGGCTGGAGGATATTATGATATTATGATGATATCCAGTATAGCATGAGGATATTATGATGATTGTATTATACCCGGCAAGGACGGAGGATACTATGATGATATGATGATACCCAACAAGTCCGGAGGATGATAATTGATTCTCCTATGAGTATATCTACCGGTTCAAGTCAAGCTTTCCCAATGGATGGCAACTATATATTATTTATGCTCATGTGTAGTTGTGTATAATGTTGATGCCGGCACTACTTTTCTAGTGATCAAGGCATAAAGTGGTATAATTATTGATCTAAGGTTTAAAAGATAATTAGTGTTGAATATTAATTAAGAGGTTAATAATGAATTATGGATAGTTGAGCCATTGCAGTAATGAGTACTAATGGTATTGATGACTAGTAATTATGATGATTAAGCTATAATGATGTTTAGCATAAAAGAAGACTTATAGAAATAATGATTAATTGATAGTAATGATTTAGTCGATGATGATGAATAGTTGCAAAATAAGAATTTGTAGATTAGTGATGCTAGTTACTAACTTGTGTTTAGTCAATAAATTGAATTGTGAATAATTGGTGATTAGTGTTTATTGGATCAATGGTGATTAGTGAGTTTGTGATGGCTAGAAATAATTATTGGCTAGTTGATAAATATTGCTTAGTAATAAATGTTTGCTATGTGCTAGTTATCAACTAGTTGGTTAAGAATGACTAGTTGTTGACTCGTGAATAGTGATTATATGGTAAATAGTGCATAAATAATAATTAGAAGGTTTATGTTGAATAGTGAGTAATTGGATTAGTAAATAAGGGTTGGCTAGCTAATAAAGAGCTAATAGTGCATATTAGGGATATAGTTGTCTAAATGATGGTATTGTTATGGTTATGTGTATATTGTCATATGTTGTTTAATTATTAATGTTGTTGATAATTGAGGAAGGTTAGTGAACTTTCTATTGATGGTAAGAGTGGAATGATGATATAATAACGATGGGGTTTGGATATATTATTGATTAGATTTGCTTACATTTCTCTTAGGTGTACTTCATGGTATGGGACGTTGTGATGAGTTCTTTACTTTATCCACTAATTGGCGTTTGACAGCCAACATTATTATTCTGAATACCAATTCTTATGTACAGTAGTAGGGTCATGCATCAGCACCTTATATTATATTGTTACTCCAATATTTATTACTTGTTATGTACTGTGATATTGGCATGTATGGATACCTTAAGTTATATTGTTATCTCGATATTTATTACTTGTTATGTACGGTGATATTAGCATGTGTGGATGCCATATGTTATATTGTAATTCCATTTTGATTACTTTTACATACAGTGATAAAGGAGATGATTTATGTTTGATTCTACACCTTGACTTATTTATGATTATCTTTCATTATATCATCTTTAAATCATGGCTTAGCTCAGTCAACTGATAATGCCTACTTAATACCTATTGTTTTGGTACTCATGCTAGACTTCTCCAGTATGCAGATCATAGTACGAGTTATCATTGTTGATGTGTGTGCATCATTCAAAGCAGCCATGGTTCAAATACTTAGAGTGAGCTCCTAACATTTGGCATATTACCTATCTATCTCTTATGTATTAGACTAGTCTTTATGTTATATTCAGAGATATGTTTTATTAGTGTATTCGGTAGAACTTTACTTTGTACTCTTGTATTATTATCAGGTCTCATCCTAATACCACCAGGTTTTGGGATTATATTATGTAATCACTTCTTTACTTTTTATATTATTTTTTTTTCTTTATATATATTTAGTAGGCCATTACTACATTCAAGATTAAGGGTTTAGTTCTCCTACTAGTGGGTTATAGTAGGCACCATTATGATCTAAGAAATTAAGTCATGATATAATGACTCCTTGAGCATAAGGGATCATTCGGTTCATATCGGAAATATGATTTTCTGTAAATGGGACCCATATGGGATTTTTGGGTGATTTTTGGATTCGAAGCACAATGGTGCAATATGGGGATCATTATTCTCATATTGATGAGCAGAATGTGATTTTGATAGCTTAGCTTCTGGTCAAAGATTCTCGAAAGGGAAAAGCATGATTTAACAGATCTTGTGAGCATTATTCAGCGTCCAGGTAGGCCAGGTTTTACCCCTTATTAGATTGAGCTAATTTATAGTATGTTTATGATACTATGTTAGATTCGAGATGGGTTATAGGTGATTGGTGTGATAACTTGAAATACTTTTGATTAGTTGGATCATTTAGGCTATATTGGATATCATTTTGGGCATGATTAGCCTAGTTAACCATATTGTAGGTGATGTTGACCTTGTAGGCGTACACTTAGGTAAAAAATACTTTAGTTACTAAACTAATGAGGAGATTGCCTTAGTAACTGGTGTATAGGAAGAAACTTGCTTTAGTTTTCCTTACCTTTGGTGGATTTGTCTTAGATGCTCTCCATTGGAAAAAATTGATACCTTAGGGCTAGTTATGGCTTGTTCAACATCTAGTAGTGGATTTAGATACCTTAGCCTAGTCTGGGTAGTCATTGTTGAATGATGTATTTGGGGATTTAAAAGTGGGTTATTCGACCCACCTTAGGCCAAGACTTATGATAGTTAATGAAGATTCTTTAATATGCTTGTGTATATCTAGGAAGATGACTATTTTGGTGCTATTTATATGCCTTAGTGCTTATTGGTTATAATGGATGATAGTTAGAGTAAGGCCTAACGACTATGCTATGAATGAATGTATTAAGCTTAGTATTGATGAGCTATTGAATATGCTAATTTTTGGCTATTGATTAGGATACCGAATATACAATTGAATAAGCCCTTGATTATGATATTTCCTAATCCATAAATTATGCTATTTTATGATCCAAGGAATGAACTATTAATTATGATAGCGATTATGCGTATTGATATATTAGCATTTATGCTATTATTCATTCTAGAGATTATGCTTATTGACTACATTGATGATTAAGTTATTAATTATGTTATGAATAAGCTATAGATTATGCTATGAATTAGATATTGATCAAGCTATTGATAAGCTAACGATTATTCAAATGATGATTTGTCTATTATGCTAATGATAAGCCATTAATTAGGCTATTGATAAGTCATTATCTGTGATGCTTATTGATTGTGTTAGTAATTATGTTTATGGACTATATTGGCAAATTCGTTATAGATTATGCTAAAGAGCATGCTTATTGATTATATTTGCAATAATGCTATTGATAATGCTAAAGATCGTGCTTATTTACTATATTGACAATCATTCTATTGATTATACTAGAACTTATAAATTCGATTATTATTACTGATCATGTTAATATACTATGTTAATGATTATTCTATTAGATGGTCTAATGATTATGCCATTGGCTAATGATGATTATATATACCCGACAAGGACAGAAGATAATTATGATAATTATTTATACCCGACAAAGTCGGAGGATGATTATGATAATTATACATACTCAGCAAGGCCTAAGAATGATTATGATAATTATATATACCCAGCAATGTCAGAGGATGAATATGATGATCACATATGTCCGAGAATACCGGAGGATGATTATGATGATATTTATGAGAATATTGTAGAATATCCCTACCAGTTCGAGTCTATATATACATATCATACTATAAAGATACACTTGTTATAATATATACATATCATACTATAAAGATACACTTGTTATAATATGATGACATTGGTGTGTGAGATTGACAATAGTGATCTTAATTAAGTGTGAAAATGAGGAAATAGTTATAATATGTCATGATATGAATAGATTCTAGTGATATAATAATTAGTTGATAAACGTTGGTTAGTTGGCAAATATTTGTTAGTTGATAATTAATAAATAGTTGATAAGTGATGTTTAGTTGATAAAGGATTATTTATTGATAGATGAGGATGAATTGCTACATGATAGATAGTTGATAAGTGTTGATTAATTGACAAATGATTAATATGAAAATTGATGATTATATTATGGTATGTCTTGGATAAATTCCAATAGTATTATGAGAGTTAATGAATGACGGTGGTGGGTTATGCTATCTTATTTGTACCTTCGAGACATATGGGGGCCTGCGATAGGTTGTTTACTATTATGTATTAATTGGCATATGGGAGCCAATTTTGTAGTTATGATTGCATATGATGATGATTTATGTTACGTTATGTTATTTTTCTAATTTATTTACTTATTTATGCTCAACGATGTTGGAGTTACTTTAGGTTTATATGTACCTTGGCTTAGTTATGTTATCTTGCATTTTATCATACTTATATTATGATTTAGCTTAGTCAGCCGATGATGCCTACTGAGTACCCATTATTTTGGTACTTATACTACACTTTTATACCTTTTTGGTGTAGATCCGAGTACCAGTTGTCGCCATTAATCAATGTTCATATTGTATTGATATCCAGAGATAGAGTGAGCTCTTGGGTCAGAGTCGCTCATTTCCTTTTATCTTTCTTATGTCTAGTTTTTAGTATTGAGACGGATTGTATAGACTATTCTAGATACTTGGGTTGTATTATTATTACTAGACGCTCTTGTATATAGTGACTACCTTATACTATTTTATTTTCCTTGCTTATTTATTGTGTTAGATTGACTATTTAGCCCATTTAGGGAATTTTCACAAAAGTTAACCCATTATGTTTAGCTCTGTATTAAGGTTTGGCTTACCTACGGGCGGGATAGCGTAGGTGCCATCATGACTCATAAATCAACTCGTGAAAATATCGTACTTGTTAGACCCAAAGGCTGATTCTATGAATATTGTTATACAGCTATAATCTTGGTGTTACATTAGTTGACTTTTGATTGATTTAAGCCCGGATCCACTTTTTCTTATATGTCTTATTATTGTGCCCCACGGTTAGAGTTGTCTTGGGATTCATCTTCTGTGTCATTATGTGTTTCAACTCTCGTAGGTGATTCTTTAGTAATGAATTAGGTTTATAGATCATGTATTGTGACTATTCGAGAGTTTGATAGTCAAGCTAAATCTTATTGTATTAGATATAGTAGCTTTTGATATGATTCTAGGCATGGACTGATTGTTCCACTATTATGTGGTTCTGCATTGTATTGCTAAAGACTATTTCCAAAGTCATGCCCGGCATACCTCCAGTTGTATGGCAGCGAGCTATTAGCTGCAAAATGATAAGGATATTTCTTATATTCAAGGTAGGATACTTATCTCGAGGGTATGAAAGTTTTATCTCTCTTATATTCATGATGTTAGTATGCAGAGTTCATCGTTTAACTCTATTCCTATAGATTGTGAGTTTCCTGGTGTTTTCCCTACCGATCTACCTGGTCTTTCTCCTGAGTGTGATATTGTGTTTGTTATTAATCTTGAGTTGGGCACTAAAACCATTTCTATGTCACCTTACCATATTACTCCTGACAAGCTTAAGTACCTGAATTCTCAGCTTCAGGACCTTCTTGGTAAAGGTTTCATTAGATTGAGTGTGTATCCTTAGAGATATCTTGGATTGTTCCTAAAGAAGAATGTTGGTTTTATGCTTATGTGTATTGATTATAGGCAGCTTAATAAGGTCGTGGTAAAGAACCGATATCCTATGTCTTACAATAATGATTTGTTTAACCAGCTTCAAGGTGCAGCGGTGTTTCCTGAGATTGAATTGACATCCGGTTAGCATCATTTGAGGATTTTGGCAAAGGATATCCTAAAGATAGCATTTAGGACCTAGTATGGTCATAATGAGCTCCTGATGATGTCTTTTGGGTTAACCAAAGCCCCAACCAAGTTTATGGATTTGATGAACTACATGTTCGAGACTTATTTAGATTCTTTTATGATTGCGTTCATCGATGACATCCTTGTGTATTCATGGAGTAGAGAGGAGCATATACAGTATTCTAGGATTTTGCTCCAAACTTTTAGAGATCATTGAGATTTTTACAAAATTCTTCAAGTATGAGTTTTGGCTTGAGTCAGTGATATTCCTTTGGCTTATTTTTTGGTTTAATATGATATTTTATTAATCAAGAAATTTCAAGATGGACCAACCCATCCATCATAACCAAAAAAACAAAATATGTTAAAAAATGGACCGGCCCAACATGCTGACCCCATCCAAACAACTCACAAATAAAATAGAGTGTAGGATTTCCAAATTGAGCTTAGCTCTAAGCTCCACTTCAGACCGCCTCTTCTCCATGTTCCCCTGCAACAATGAAAAGTTCTCTCTTCTCCAGCTATGGTTTCGCAATGTTGTGTCATCGATCCATCGATTTGAAGCTTTTCCAGTTTGCATGAGTGAGAATTTTTTCTCATTACTCCCTTTGCTACATTTTGCTTCTCTTAAATTTTGTTCATCTTCTTTGTTCAGTAAATCCGCAATTGCAATCTCTAATTTAAGGATGCTACCAGTGTATTTTGGTGCTAATATATCGGGTCTAGTCCACTGAGGCTTGTGACTTCCTCCAAGTATTATCTTTACCCCTCTTTTCTTTATGTCTTCTCTGTATCTTTCTTTCCCTTCTTGTAACTTGTTTGATGTGCAGGAATAGTTGGGATGGAGATTCTGCGATGCTCGAACCCGTTGATAGTTGGAGAAGTTTTAGTACCTTAGCTGCTTAAGATATATCTTACCATAACACACCCAATCTAATGAGCTTTCTTTTTTGTTGGCTAGTGTAGATAGGCTATTTAGCATTTTCACCCTTTTTGTATACCTTCTCCTATTGTAAATATTGCTTGTGAAACTTATTGTAGCACTGCAATCCCTAACCCCTTCATTGGTACTAGTCACACATATGGATATTACTGTTTGTCACTATTTAGGATCTTCCTACCAATACTTAGTAACTGGCTGACTAATGTGAATTTAAAATTACCTTGCTGAATTGCTAAGTTGGCTAAGTAATCAGCCACTTGATTGCCCTCTCTGAATATATGTTGTATGATTACCTGTTTCCCTTTCAATGATTGTTGTATCTGATCTACAGTGTCAGTTATTTTCCATGGAATTTCCCACTTGCGATTGATATAATTTTGGATGGCCAAAGAATCTGTTAGGATGGTGATCCTTTGTTGACCTAATTGCTTAGAATGATTAGCTGCATATAGAGTTACATTTGCTTTGTGTCTTCTATGACTGATCCTTCTACATGGACTAAATCATCTTAAGGATCCCTTAAACAGTAAGCCCATGAGCTTCTTCCTGGTTTCCTTTGGTTGCCCCATCTATATTATACTTGTACCATCCCTGTTCTGGCGTCTCCCAAAATACTAACTTGAATCTGATAGTAGGTTTCAATTGGCTTAGCTATTGTAGGAAATCTGGCCATGCTGTAGGAAACTCCAGTCTTGGTTTTCTAACCTTTAGTAACATTCTAAAGTTCCTAGTGACATTATAGATTAACCTATGACCTATCACCATTTTACATTTATGCTTCATTGTGTTTCTCCTACTCCATAATTACCATATGATGATTGTTGGTATTGCTTGAATTATATCTTCTATCTCTGCTTCACCTGAGCTTCCCACCAAGAATGAATTGTTTTTCTTAATCTTAGACCTTGAATATTAATTCCTGTAAAAGAAGAAAAATAGGATCACGTCCTGTTAGCAGCATAAGATCGCAATAGCACATGTGCTATGGTCTCTTGTGCTAGATTGTGACAACACCAGCATTTGGAAGGACCATCCATTCCCCATCTCCTAATTGTATCATCCAAAGCAATTCTTCTTTTCCATATTATCCATATGAAAAAACCATCTTAAATGGCATCCCTTTAATCCATAACTTCCTGTAGAACTCAGAAGGATCCTCTCTTTGTCTCACATATTCACAAGTTGTTTCCACAATAAAGCATTTTCTTTGTTCCACACTACATATTGCTTTATCCTATATTATCCGTTGGTGGCCTGGTATTACATTCTATAGCACATGCTCCACTATCTCCTCAGGTAACACTTGTTTTGATCAAATCCTCATTCCATATTTCTTCTATCATAAAGTCCTTTACACTTTACAAATTGGGATCCCATTCTTTACTATCTTGCAGAATGTAAAAAAAATATCCCAAACCAGAGATGAGCGTTTCCTCCTCTAACCTTCCAAAAAATAAGATGATCAATATTGTCTTTAATATGTACCATTTTTTCCACACTTGAGAACCCCTCCTATTTTCCACAACACTTCCTTAGGGTGTAGATTCTTGCAATGTTTGGTAAGCATATATTCACTCCATAGGGTCTTTTTAGTTTTGAAATTCTATCATAGTTTACAAAAAGGGGTTGTTGAGATATATTTCAATTTTCTGAAACCCAAATGCCTCAGGTATACACATTGTCTTCCATGATACCCAATGCCTTCCTTTCCCCCCTATGGTAGTACTCCAGAAAAACTTAGCAGAGATTTTTTGAATAGTAGTTAGCACATTTCTAAGAGGATACATAATAGATAAACAATGTATGGGGATACTTTAAAGCACATGCTTAATTAGAACTGCCCTACCTCTACATGAAAATAATTTTCCTTTCCATGCCTGGAGTTTACTTGTAATCCTATTCATGATTTACTGATAGTACAGCTTATTCTTCCTCTTATAGAAGAATGAACATCCCAGATATGTAAAGGGGATTTCCTATCTCAAAATACCAGTTGCTACCTCTGCTATCACCATTGCTCCATGTGAGACATTCTCATGAAAATATAATACACTCTTCTCCTGATTGATTTTATGACCAAAAATCATATCATACTTCTCCTGTGTTGCTGTGACCAGTTACAATGTTACCATCTTTGCCTTACATAATATAATCATATCATCTGCAAATACAAGATGATTAAGCTTTGCACTTCCTCTAGGCATGCCAAAAGACTAGTTGTTTTAAGCTTCTTGATAATACTTCTGTTGCTATGATGTACAATGTAGGATATAATGGGTCTCCTTGCTTGAATCCTCTAGATGACTTGAAGAATCCTTTAGGCTGCCCATTAAGTAAGATAGAGTACCAGTTATTGGCCAGCAATCTTAATACCATATCAATCATTTGTTCACAGAAACCTATCCTCCTTAGGACTTTAGTTAGAAAAATCCACTCAACCCTATCATAGGCCTTCATCATATCTAATTTCAACACCATGTTGGCTGGCTTCCCTCTTTTTATGATTTTTGAGACTAATTCTTTTACCAGCAGAATATTTTTAGCTATACTTATACCTTGCACAAATCCAGCTTGTTGCTTAGATACTATATTAGGAACCACTCTCTTTAGACTTTTATGAATAATTCTAGAAAAGACCTTATTCACAAAATTACTAAGGAAATAGGTCTAAGGTCATAAAATGTGTTTACTACTACTTCTTTGGTAATAAAACCAAATTAGTGTAAGTAATAAACCTTGGGAGCTCTTTTCCATAAAAGAATGTTGTAACCATATGGTGTAGATCTTCTGCTATTATACTTCATGCATCCTGTAAAAAGGCATGTTATTCCATCAGGACCTGCTGCACTATCTCTACTCAATCCCATTATTGTTGCCTTCACTTCTTCCATTGTAGTAAATCTCTTCAAATCTTCATTCTATATTTCTTTTATGAGCTATGAAAAGACCTCCAGCATTGAAAAATCTTCAGCATCCTCCTGCTTTTGGAACTGATGTTGGAAAAAAGAACCTGTAGCTTTAGCAATCTCATCTTGATTTTCCAACCATACACCTTATACATTTTAGATTCTCTGAATTCTTAGTCTGGCCCTCCTACCCTTTACTACTACATTGAAGAATCTAGTATTTCTTTCTCCATCTTTAACCCATTCATATCCTGACTTTTGTTTCCAAAAATCTTCCTCCCTTCTCAATTGTAATGCAAACTCTGCATGTGCCTGTGACAGCTTAGCTCTATTTGAACTTTATATACCTTCTTCAAATTGTTGCTCCCTCACTTTTATAACCTCTTCCAAAGTGGAAATCTCATGGAAAATATTTCCAAAAGTTTGTTTACTCCACTTTATCAGTGCTGATTTTGTATTCTGAAGCTTCTTCTGGAACTTCAAAAAAGGACTTCCTTCAAAATCTATATTATAATCTTTCCTGATGAACTCCATCATGATTTCTCTTTAAGATAGAAATTTTAAAAACTAAATGGATTAACCAAATTCTTTCCTGAAGTTCTAAATTATAGCACTAATGGAGCATGATCTGATCCACTTCTCACCAAATGTTCTACCTCTATATCATTAAAAAGACCCTGCATTCTATCATTCACCAATACCCTATCCATCCTCTTGAAAATGCAATACTCATCTACTTAACCATTCCACCATGTATACTTCCTGCCCTTAAAAGAATTTTCCTCTAAGTTACAAGCATTAATGCAATGATTTAAATCATTAGTCTCTTCAATAGTGACTGATAGGCCTCCAAGCTTCCCATCCCCATTTATGAACACATTAAAATCTCCTCCTACTATCTAAGGATCCTGGATTAAACTAGCCAGTTCTCCTAAAAACTACTATAGTTCTAATCTCTCATTTTGAGAATATTTTACATAGACTAGAGTGACAAAGACAGCTGAATCTGCAAACTAACTTTCCACTTTGAGACTAAGAAATTGTTCTTCATCTCTAATAATGCTACACCCCATGTATGCATCCATAAATGCTAAAATCTTACCTGATTTGTTAACCACAACATGTTGCATTCCTAATCTACCCTTGTACTCCTCTATCTGCTTACAATCCTGAAATGGTTCCATCAAACCAATAAAACCAAAATGGTATCTTTATGCATTGTGATGATCCTTGTTAAAGCTTTCTATGTATTCACTGATCTAATATTCCAAATTAATGCATTCATTGTGAAAGTGTTTTAATGGCTTTACTCCTTGTCTGCATTGCACTTTCTATCACTTTATTTCATTTTTTCCTTTTCTTTCTTCCATGCTTTGCACTTAGTGATTGAATTTTCTTAGGAGATAAATCCCCTTCAGTAGCTATATTTTGAATGGTATCCCCTAAATCTTTATCATCCAAGTTTTCATTATTTTCATTCACCACCTCCATCATGGTTCCTGCATCTATTGTTAGGGGTTCTACCCCTTTTATTATCCTCTCTAGCTTGTCCTCCTTGTTGTTAGGAATCAACATTAATCCTTTGCTAGTTGCCTACTCTTCTTTATTAACTCTTTCTTGCTCTTGTGACTTCTATATTTCATGTATTTGTTATTATTCTATTGTCACTTTTACTTGTTTCTCATTTTTTATGCTGTGACTAGCTTTTACAAAACAATACTAGAATCAAATACGTCAACTCTACTGACTGTCTATGATGCCTCTACTAGTATTAACTATAGGTAGCCATGACATGACCCTCAGGTATCCCAAATTAATATGACTTAATAAATAAAAATAAAATATTACTCAAACTATATGACTGACTCGAGCCCATGAATAAAAAGGACTCGTCACCTACTGACTGGGAGTTGCAAATTGCCTGAATATAGTATGCATGTTGCAATTGAACTGATACCTACGTTATAAGACAATGTAACACATAGACATATATGTGGATCAGTACTTTGAGGATGTACTAAGTATATGGGGGTGAAATGCCTAAGTAAAACACCATCTCATCATCATATTTGTAAAACAATGCATGCTAAAGCTAAATGACTTACATAAGCTTGATAATCTAAAAACTAAAATTTGAAATAATTAGAAGTAAATCATACTTTATAAATCTAGTGACTCATAACATTTAGTTCTAAAAGCAGTACTAGTATTTTGTCTGTAAATCATACAGTCTAAGTGTATCAGGAGCTCACTCTGAAATCTAAAATCTGAAGTTTATAATTGTTGTCTTTCTGTAAAGCATAATCTGAGTAAATGTGAGCCTTTACACTTAGTTTTCTAAAAGCTTTTCTTACTAGTAGGGAAATAATCAAAGTTGTTTATTTACTTTTACTAGCAAGGAGGTTCTCTTTTAAAAACTATTCTACAAGGGAAAATACATTATCTAAAGCTTATGTGTAAGGGAAATACTTTATCTGAAGGGAGGTTCTCTTAACCGACATAAACCATGCGAGCAACATGGAGTCCAACGTCTCTCCCTCCGAAGGAAAAAACCGCACATTGGGGAGAGATGTCATACTCTTGCCAGGAAGTATAACCTCTGTTTAAGTGATCACTATCTCAACCCACTATGGGCCCTTTAATCTCAAATCTATGGTGGCACGTAGTTCTGGGGTATGAGACTTTAGAATCATACCCAACTTGGTGCTAAATCCTAATCCTTTTAATACGCTACGCACATCTTATTGGAAATCTACTTTAAAACTAGCATAATGGTTTATTATGAAACCACTTATACATTTATCTGAATCAATCTGTAAATGAACTGATCTTGCTTTCTGAAATCTATAATAAATCTATAAAGTGGATTCCAAAACTTATTTGAGAATCAAAAGATCAGAACTTTATTGTAAATCTGATACAATCAGCTTATAAGATGCTTAAAACATCATCTTTCTCAAAATCTAAACATATAAACATGGGGCTTCATTACCTATGTATCAAACTCATGTCAAAACATCATAATAATCATGCTTGATAATGAAAACAATTATAATTCATCTCAAAAACTATACTTGTACTGCAATAGGCATGAAAATATGAAAATAGACATGTAATTCATCTTCAAAATATCTCATAAACTCATAACTTTGCAAATAGCAGTAATGGGTATGAACCCTAAATCAAAACTCATGTAATATCATTCAAAATCATATGAATTTAATGTAAAATCTTGGTTTTGGGCACAAGGATAGAAGAAGATCCTTATTCATAAACCCCACATACCTTGATTGAAGATTAGATGAAGAAACTTGATCTACTTATTCCTATTTGAGTTCTTGGAGATGAGTTCTTGATTATCTTGCCTTGGAAATCCTTAATTTGGAGCTTTCTTGGAGAATCTATGGAGGATTTTTGATTTCTTGGAGAAGACGCTTTGGAGCTTTAGGGTTTTACTTTGAGAGTGAATAGATGAAATTGAGCATAAAGTGCTTAGAATAGACTTAAATCTTATGTTTGGATAGATTGGGGGCTTGGGAATTGACCAAAATACCCTCTTTAAACTGTTGGACGAAACTGAAAACATAACATTTTTTCGATTTAGATGGCCACCACAATATGCCACTATCGCGGTGGCTTACTAGATAGTGGACGACTGGGAACTGGGCAGACTCCACGACATGGAGTCATTGCGGAGTCCCTTTGGACTGCCATTTTGGCCACTAGCACGACAGGCCAGTATTGTATTTGGGCTACTAGATTTCGACAATTGGGAATTTAGACCACTCCGTGATGTGCCCGTATTGCGGAGGTCCTCTAGAATTAATAATTATGAAATTTTCCTTCACCACAATGCGATGTTGCTTAGGTGGGACACTGTTAACTTAAAAATGCTGCAACTTCTCAACCGAGTATCGAATTTGGGAGAATTTGCTATTGATCGAAAGCTTATTCAATTTTCCACATAATAAAAAGTCTAAACCTTGAAAATACCTCGTGAAATAAAAGGTATACATCTTTGAAGCAAATATTTGACATTCTTGGGATGGTTTTAAGCTAGGAAAAGTGTGGGGTGTTACAATATATCCCCCTTGGGAATATTCGTCCTCAAATGTGACTAGTTAAGCTAAAAATATGAGGAATCTAAGGATTTAGGCTATCATGCACAACTAAAATAAAATGTATGACTGAATCTCAACATAGAGAGCTACTAAAATAATCTATTAGTACATGAATTCTCCTGAAAATAGCTATATGGTTGAGATAGAAATGAGAGCATCAACTTATGAGTAATCATAACTTTAGGCTAGATCTGATTTCTTGAGAAAAAAGATGAGAGGTTTATGACATGAATACTCCATGCAAAATTAGGGTATTACAACTTCTCCCCCTTGGGATCATTCGTCCCCAAATAATAGTGATTTGGTTGAAATACTAGGAAAAGATAGGGATGATACGTAGGATACTTACGGACTGAATCATGACTTAATATCTGAATCTCAAACTGATGCATAATGTATGTACTGAGTTGAATTTCGCAATTTACCTGGATACGAATAAACTACCTCTTGAAATGGCCATACTCATAAAATTTCAGGCAGTAAGACTAGACTAAATCGGAAGATGGAAAACTAAAGAAATTTATCTGTCGGACTAGTAAGCTGGTTTTCTGGCTATACGGACTGAATCATACTGAATGCTCATACCCAGATGGAGTATCTCTTCAACGCTTTTCTAAGAAATTTCTAATGCTATTAGGGAGTACAGAACTTTGGGCATGATCTAAATAAGAAATCACAACATTGCTACCACCCTATAACATGGAACATAAACCCATAAATCATAAGCTAGGATAGAATTACTAGGCCTTAAGCAATGCAACTTCTTACTTTCAAGCTTAGCAACACTTCTCAAACCCTTCCTCAACTATATTATTCCCATCAAATACCATACTCACTTGATTCAACTTATAATTCTCACATGCTATTGATAAATATATCTACTAAATTCTAACTGAACTATATTTTCACATCGTGGTCAAGCCTAACTTGGAATCACAAGGTTCTTCACCTAACACCAAAATACTAGTCTAAACCATGGATTCAATTCCCCAAGCATTTTCATAACTACTCCTCTCTAAGATAATTCTTCTTATCACTTCTATAAAAATTTCAACCTCTTACTTGGAAATCTTTAGCGCACAATGCGTCCATCTAATTATATATCAACATAACGCTCAAGCCTATCTTCATAACCACATGTGCACTTCTAAACAAATACTCATAAGAGCATCTTTCTCATATTCTCTAATACCTCTATCAATAACAACTTTCATGCATTATTCGATTCTTAGGAAGAAACACATAAAATATTCACAACTAACCAAGTCATACACAAAAAGCTTTACCTCAATATTCCTTCACTTATAGGCTTATATAAAACAAGCCTACAACTATTTTTCCCAACATAACACATTTAATCTCTCCCATCCACACAACTACTCATCATCACTATCTTGACCTAAGGAAAGGTCACTGAAAGGTTGGAATGTCAGGATCCAGTACATGAAGGGATACTAAGCATAGATCGACACTTCACCGAGACCTGAGGAATAGAGGGTTCATGATATGGACTTATTAAAGGGATCGAGTCTAAGGGAACACATTATATCAATCTGGACTTCGCTTGATCGTTAAAAGTATTGCATGAGTACTAGAACTAATTATAATTTAAAGCAAGAGTACATGAGTCATGATCTAAGTGACCTGAATTTTAGAGTTCATAACTTATGAAATATGATTTCGATTGTTGAACGAACTGGAACTCCTCATACTAGGAACTGGGAGAGTACATAATTCTCTATTATACGTATGAACATAAACTATGATCATGGAACTCACAAGAAAGGTATGAGTAGATATTGGAATAACTGAAATACCAACACTAAAATAAGAATGGGTTAAGCCTTCCCCCACTTTCTAATGTTCTATAACATACTAGCATCGCTACTAGAATCTGAGAGTTTTACTTGATCACTCATTCTATCATCTCCTCTTTATCTTTAAGCCATCATTCTAAGTCTGAGGAACCCTTCTGTAAACTATAAACTGGACTACACTCACTGTACTTTAGAGTCTGGAACAAAACAATACACGCAAATAACAAACTTACTCTGAAAGGCTATACCTGAGAGTGTAAAACCTACTCTTAATACCTCCTTCCGAGGTACAACTCTATCTTTCTATAGCCTCACTAATCGTCATAGAATATCTTAAGCACTTACTAACTTAGAATCTTCATGAGTATTACCACATCCTGAGTTCACACCTTCTAGAGCTTCAACTCTTATTTCTATTCACTCAATCTCCTAAGATTCAAACTTAGATTCTAACACCACGAATATCTTCAATCTTTCGTAAACCATGCTGCTTTTGTCACAGCCTACTAATATTGTATCTCTAAACTTATATCTATAAACAATAACAATCAAGATCATATCAAGAAGACTCAACATCACCAATTGAAACTCCTTAACTTAGCTATTTAGAACACCATATACCATCTAACAAGTTTACTTCCACTTAGCAACTCAAAGGTACTACCAACCATACAAAAAACATAATAATCTTAGAAAATAAATCAACCTTATATCACCTTGAGCATACTTCTTCATCATTCATACAACATCATACTTAATTATGAAAAATGAACTCAAAGTCTTGTATATACTGTTTAAGCCTACTGGATAACTTCCATATAACTAGCACCACTAACCAAGGAAATCATTACATCCACCTTGATGACCAATAACTGTTCAAATTTAATGTTTATTGCTAAACATAATTTAAAAACCCACCTTACATACTATTTCTCACATGGATGCTATAAAATAAAACATCAAGAAACACTAGTCCACTAGAACTTTATAATAATAGTGGTCGGTTAAAATGACCTATCTTATTATAATACGTTAGCACAGACTACTTCTACACATCGGTAATATTTACCCATTTATACACCTAAATTACGATCATAGTTCTATAGGTTTCAACTAAAATCCTTTTTGTAACCTCAAAGGAAGCCCAAATTAATGATACTAAACCACCAAACACTTCATTATTTACCTATACTTTTCTAACACAACAAATATAATTAATAACTCCTTCCATACATCAAACAAACAACAATTCTCCTTAACTAATAACTCCTTCCTTACCTCCATTAAACTAACACACAAGGGATTATCACCTTAACATATCTCGACAATATACATGATTTTATCTCTATACTTTCTATCAATCGACCCTCACTTTTCTCATCACTACTCTTCTACACCCATACTTCCAACTATAATAAGGTTCTACTATTCATAAATCATAACACTGAAGTTCATTATATCCACGAATATGCACTTAATTTAATAATCTAGGTTCATACTATCTTCTCTCATGAGAACTATTTGAATACTTATCCAATTCTGTCTCAACTAAATAACTCATAAGAATAATATCATAAACTTTCCACTCAAGGAACTTAACATACTAGGTAGCTCCTCTCGAGCCCCTTGTGTGACTTCTGAAGTTTCTACTAGTAAATTTGAGAGCATTATCTAGGTACGAACTTGAACTTGCTAATTATGTTATCTCAAGAATAAGTCATAGATGAAGAATTTTTGGGCAACACATGAGTAGACTAGAATTTCTGAGAGAACAACTTTACTGCACAATCTAGAGTATGAAAGAAATAAAATTTTTCTTAAATTCCTCGAAGCCTCTTAAAGAAAAGTAAAGACGTCTTTGTATCATTCCGCAAGAGTTTACTAGACATGACTGCACAGACACCTTAGGACACTTGAACTATGTGATCTGATACTAAGTTTGTAACGCCCTAAAAATGGGTCCTGAGATATCACACAGTACTTAGGACCACAAGTGACCCCAAGCTAACCCTTCTACTGGCATAACTCATAAGCAACTAAATAAAATACATAAATCTAAATAAAATAAGAAGAAGAGATTCTTTTCTGAATCTGGTCAATACAAAACTAAATTAAAATAATTACAACTGTGCTTCTACAAAACAAAACTAGAATAAAATATATTAACTCTGTTGACTATCTATAAAGCCTCTACTAGTATTGACTCTAGGTAGACAGGATATTACCCTCAGCTATCCCAAATTAATACAACTGAATAAATAAAAATAAAATACTTCTCAAACTATATGACTGACTCGAGCCCTTGAATCAAGAGAACTCATCACCTACTGACTAGGAGCTGTAAAATGTCTGAATATGGTATGTGTACTACAACTAAACTGATACCTACTTTATTAGACAATGTAGCACATAGACATAAATGTGGATCAGTACATTGAGGATATATGAGTATATGTGGGGGAAATACATAAGTAAAATATCATCTCATCATCATAATTTGTAAAACAATGCATGCTAAATGTAAATTACTCACGTAAGCTGGATTATCTGAAAACTAAAATCTAAAATAATCAGAAGAAAATTATACTTTATAAATCTTGTGAGTTATAACATTTAGTTCTGAAAGCTGTACTAGTATTCTGTCTGTAAATCATACTATCTAAGTGTAGAAAAAGTTCACTTCTATAATCTAAAATCTAAAAACTGAAGTCTATAACTGTTATCTTTCTGTAAAGCATAATCTGAGTAAACTGTGATCCTTTACACTTAGTTTTATAAAATCTTTTCTTACTATTAGGGAACTACTCAAAACTATTTATTTACTTTTACTAATAGTGAGGTTCTCTTTTAAAAACTCTTCTTTAAGGGAAAATACTTTATCTAAAGCTTATCGATCTGTAATGGAAATACTTTATCTTAAAGGATGGTCTCTTAACCAACATAAACCATGCTATCTACATGGAGTCTAATATCTCTCCCTCCTAAAGAACAAACCTTAAGTTGGGATGGGGTGTCATTCTCTTGCCAGGGAGTATAACCTCAGTTTAAGTAATCACTATCTCAGACCACTATGGGCCTTTTAATCTTAAATATACGGTGGCACAAAGTTTAAGAGTATGAGACCTTGGAATCATACCAAAATAGGTGCTAAATACTACTCCTTTTAATTTACTACGCTTATTTTATTAAAAAACACTTTAAAACTAGCATAAGGGTTTATTA
>NC_061121.1:170730322-170734704 GCF_002878395.1 Capsicum annuum | reverse complement strand
CCATCAGTGTAGAACAATATCATCTCAGTGATCACTATCTCAATGTTTCACATATAGTGGAATTCAATGTCTCAAGCTACGGTGGCATGTACTTTTGGGGTATGAAACCATAGTAACATACCCAACTCAGTGCTAAATACTACTCCCAATATACTATTCTCAAAAATCTCAAGAAAAATCCAATTTAAGGGTAATCTCATATTTCTTAAGTTAAATAAATGATAAAATCCGTAACTCATTTCATAAAGTGGATTTTAACTATGTTGTGACCAAAAGGTCAAATCTTTCTATACTTCATCAAAAATAGTCTAGACATGGGTGAATGTAGCACATATATTCTCAAAACAACATATATTCTCAAAACAACAATCTCTATGTGGGTTAATGACCCTTATAGCGATACTTAATCAAAACATTTCAACATTTATGCTTTATATCACAAGAGTACATAATTTATACGGAAATCTAAGAATATTTCAGCCTTTAATCATAACAATAAACTCAAACGCATGGAGTTTATTTTCTAAACATTCAAAATAATCATAGTATCTTGAACAGCAACATAGGATAAGATTTATCACTTCAAATTCATGATAAAACATGTAAAAATAATGTATCTTTGTAAAATAATGCAAACTTTGGGCACAAGAACAAAAGGGTGTTCTTGTTCATAACCCCACATACCTTTATGGTAACGGATTCGTTGAAAGATTGGACCCTCAATGTTGATTGTGTAACCCTAGTTATTTTTCTCCTTTAGTGCTCTTGGATGATGAACTTAGACTGATAATAGGGTTATGATGTATTTAGAATCTATTAAATTCATAAGGTTAAGTTTAGGGGTGTGTAAGGAGTGCCAAAAGACTTAATTGCCCTCAAAATAACCCGAAAACGGAGTGTTTAAGTCACTTGAAACCATAAGATATGCGATGCATATGATATCGTATATATACATAGGCGCCGCATATGATATCGCCTATATTTATATAGGTGCCGCATATGAAATCACCTATATTTACATAGGCACCGCATATGGTTTCCAGTGGCCATGTGCGATAGGTTAGGCGACGCGCTCTACTTTGTAAACCCATAATTCCTAGCTCGGGTGTTGGATTTTGGTTAAATTGGTATCGTTGGAAAGATTCTATTTAATTTTGTGGGTAGAGATATGCAGAAATACCACACATTTAACAAGTTACTCCTATTCAAAGATGAACCTTGAGAATTCAAACACTAAAACTTGATGGATTTCGAAACTCTTAGCTAGTACTACCTTAAGTGACTCATATAACCACACTTAACACATCAAAAGCTCTCTTATAACTAGGGTACTTTTGGTAATTTAGGTGCCCAAGGCATTACAATATCTCCTCCTTGGGGACATTCGTCCTCGAATGACGCTGGGTATACTAAGAGTAAAGAGCAAATGAAGGGCACACATCTGAAGCAACTTGCTAATCTTTCCTCTATTTCATTCTACATTTCGGACACAACAAGGGGTGCATCACTCATGAAATCACAGCTGAATAGTATAAAATAACTGTTGACCTACTGCAATTCTACATAGAAAAGGAATGATTTGAAGTAGAATGGTACCTTCGTCTTGATCAGAGCTTCTGGAAAATAGGTGTGGGTACTTGGATCTCATGTCTGCCTCAGCTTCCCATGTTTCACCCTCAACGGATTTGTTTCACCACAACACCTTGACCAAGGGAACTTCTTTGTTCCTTGGTCTTCGGACTTGGTGATCTAAAATCTCAACAGGAACTTCCTCAAAAGAAAAACTATCTTGCACATCTGGGTTTTGTGAAGGATCTACAACAACACAATCACCAACGTGTTTCCTATGCATGGATACATGGAAGACAGAGAGAACGGAAGATAACTATGAAGGCAACTCAACCTCATATACTATCTTACTAACACGGGTAAGAACTCTATAGGGGCTAACATAACGGGGACTAGGTTTCCCCTGCTTTTCGAATCTCTTCACTCCCTTTATGGGTGAAATCTTCAAATACACCATGTCACCAACTTCAAATTCAAGGTCTCTTCTCCTCACATCAGCATACAACTTCTGACGACTCTGTGTGGTTTTTAATCATTCTCTAATCACTTTGACTTTTTCCATAGCTTCAAAGACAGAATCAGGACCACTCATAGCCATTTCACCCACTTCAAACTAACCTCTGGGTGACCTATATTTCCTCCCATACAAAGCCTCAAATGGAGCCATGCCAATGCTAGAGTGAAAACTGTTATTGTAAGAAAACTCTATCAACATTAAATGCTCATCCCAACTCTACTTAAAGTCAAGAGCACATGATCTCAACATATCCTCTATGGTCTAGATGGTCCTCTCAGGATGACCATCTGTCTACGGATGGAAAGCAAAGCTCAAATGCACTTGGGTACCAAGACCCTTCTGAAAAGCTCTCCAAAATTGCCAAGTGAACTGAGTACCCATATCTAAAATGATGGACAAGGGAAATCCATGCAATTTGACTAATTCCCAGATGTACAATCTAGCATAATCCTCAGCAGTATAAGAAGTATGCACAGGCACAAAGTACGCAGACTTAGTCAATCTAACCACAACAACCCAAATGGAATCATGATGGCGTCGGGAAAGAGGTAAACCAGTCACAAAATCTATGTTTATCTCTTCCCACTTCCAAGTGGGAATACCAAACTCCTGCATCATACCACCAGGTCTTTGGTGTTCTACCTTAACCATTTGGCAGGTCGAACACTTAGCGACAAATGCTGCTAGATCCTTCTTCATGCCACTCCGCCAATAGATTTCCCGTAAGTCACGGTACATCTTGGTGGCACCAAGATGAATAAAATATTGTGCACCTTGTACTTCAACCATAATTCTCTGTCTCAGATCCTCGACATCCGGAACATATAATCTATCCTAAAATCTCAACACACTATCCCCCCTTTGGGATAAAACCTCCACCTTTTGGTTCTTGACTGATTCTGTTAGTCTGACCAAACTAGCATCTAAGTTTTTCCTTTACTTCCGAAACCAAGGAGGATTCGGAGCTACTCTGTACTAACACACTCCCTTCAGCGGAGTCAAGCAACCTAACTCCCAATCTAGCCAACCGATGCACATCACGAGCCAACTCCTTCTTACCCTCTCCAATATGCGAAACACTACCCATAGACATCCTGCTAAAATCATCCGCCACTATATTGGCCTTTCCCGGGTGATACAAAACACTCATATCGTAGTCTTTCAATAACTCTAACCACTTTCTCTACCTAAGATTCAACTCTCTCTGGGTAAAAACATACTGCAGACTCTGATGATCAGTGAAAACATCAACATGAACACCATACAAGTAGTGTCTCCAGATTTTCAGAGCAAACACAACAACAGCTAACTCAAGATCATGGGTGGGGTAATTCTTCTCATGGGGTTTCAGCTGTCTAGAGGCACAGTCTATAAACTTACCTCTCTGCATCAGTACACAAGCTAAACCAACTCTAGAAGCATCACAATATACTACAAAACCATCAACGCCATCAGGCAGAGTCAAAATAGGGATTGTAGTGAGTCGAGTCTTTAACTCCCGAAAACTATTCTCACAAGAATTAGACCACAAGAACTTCACTTTCTTTTGGGTCAACCGGGTCATAGGAGATGCCATAGAGGAGAAACCTTAAACAAAATGGCAGTAATAGCTAGCTAGACCCAAGAAACTTCTAATGTCGGACAGATAGATAGGTTTAGGCCAGTTTCTAACAGCTTCTATTTTTTGGGGATCAACTCTAACACCTTCAGAAGAAATAATATGACCCAGAAAAGAAACTGACCTTAGCCAAAATTTACACTTGCTAAATTTGGCAAACAAGTGATGATCTCTAAGGGTTTGCAAGACAATACGGAGATGATCTGCATGCTCATTCTCACTATGGGAGTATACCAGAATGTCGTCTATAAAAACTATGACAAACATATCAAGATATGGCCTGAACACTCGATTCATGAGGTCTATGAAAGCTGTTGGGGCATTAGTTATCCTAAAGGACATAAAAAGAAACTCAAAATGACCATAACATGTTTGGAAGGTTGTCTTCCAGACATCACATTCCCTAACTCTGAGTTGATGAGAGCCAGAGCGAAGGTCTATCTTTGAGAAGTAACTTGCACCTTGCAATTGATCAAAAAATTCATCTATTCTTGGAAGGGGATACTTGTTTTTGATAGTGACTTTGTTAAGCTCGAGATAGTCAATGCACATGCGCAAAGAGCCATCTTTCTTTCGCACGAATAGGACAGGTGCACCTCAAGGAGTCACACTTAGTCTTATAAAACCTTTATCTAAGATATCTTTGAGTTGCTCTTTCAACTCCTTAATTCTACGGGT
>NC_061121.1:170657953-170727322 GCF_002878395.1 Capsicum annuum | reverse complement strand
TTGTTTTTCCTTCACTTCCAAAACTAAGGAGGATTCTGAACTGCTCTAAGCCCAGACATTCCCTTCAGCTGAATCAACCAATCTAACACCCAATCTAGACAAACAGTGCACTTCCTAAGCTAACTCTTTCTTATCATTCTTCACATGAGCAACACTGCCCATAGAAAATATACTAAGGCATCTTCCACTACATTGGCCTTGCCCGAATTATACAAGACACTCATGTCATAATCTTTCTACAATTCTAGCTACCTTCTCTAATAAAGATTTAACTCTCTCTATATGAACACATATTGTAGACTTTTGTGATCCGTAAACACATCAACATGCACCCCATAAAGATAATGTCTCCAGATTTTCAAATCAAACACAACAACAGCTAATTCATGATCATGGGTTGGGTAATTCTTTTTATGAGGTTTAAGCTTCCTAGAGGCATAGGCTATCACCTTACCTCTTTGCATCAAAACACAACCCAAACCAACCCTAGAGGCATCATAAGACACAACAAAACAATTTGTCCCATCAAGCAATGCTAAGACTGGGGCTGAAGTGAGTTGAGTCTTCAACTTCTAAAAACTGTTCTCGTAGGAATCTGACCACTGAAACTTAACCTTCTTCTAAGTCAATCAGGTTATAAGAGACGCAATGGATAAAAATCCCTCAACAAAACATCTTTAATAGCCAGCTAAACCCAAGAAAATACTAATGTCTGATGGAGAAAATGTCTATGCTAGTTTCTTACGGCTTCTGTCTTTTACGGATCAACTCTAATACACTCACAAGAAATAATATGTCCAAGAAAAGTAACGGACCTTAGACAAAATTAAAATTTTCTTAATTTGGTGAACAACAGGTGATCTCTAAGAGTTTGCAACCTAATTCTAAGATGGTTTGCATGATCATCCTTACTATGAGAGTAGACAAGAATATCATCGATAAAGACTATGACAAACATATCCAGATACTGTTTAAATACTCAATTCATCAAGTCCATGAAAGCTTCTGGGGCATTGGTTAGTCCAAAGGACATGACTAGAAACTCAAAATGACCATAACGGGTCCTGAAGGCTGTCTTTGAAATATCGCATTCCCTTACTTTAAGCTGATGATAGTCAGATCTAAGGTCTATCTTTGAGAAATAACTTGCACCTTATAGTTGGCTGAATAATTCATCAATTTTAGGAAGAGGGTATTTGTTCATGACTGTAACTTTATTCAGCTGATGATAGTCAATGCACATATGCAAGGAACCATCTTTCTTTTGCACAAATAGGACAGGAGTGCCTCATGGAGAAACATTAGGCCTTATGAAACCTTTATCTAAAATATCTTTCAGTTGCTCTTTCAACTCTTTAAGAACAGTGAAAGCCATACAATATGGAGGATTAGAAATAGGCTGAGTATTAGGAAAAAGATCAATTTCAAATTCTATTTCCCTGTCGGGAGGTACTCCTGGCAGATATTCAAGAAAAACATCTAAAAATTCACTAACTATGTTGACTAACTAAACTGTTGGTGTCTTTGACTAGAACTAGATGATCTATGCACCCTTTGGAGATTAACTTTCTAGCCTTAATATAAGATATGAAATGAATCTTGGGAGACACTGAATTACCTCTCCACTCGAAGGTTGGCTCATCTGGAAATTAAAACTTCACCACTCGGGTGTGACAATTTATCAATGCATAACAAGAATGGAGTCAATCCATACCAAAGATAAGATCAAAGTCAACCATATCTAACTTTATTAAGTCTGCTAATATGATCTTATGAAGTAGAGTTATGGGAAACTTTCAATAGATCCTTTTGGCAACAACGGATTCACCTACTAGTGTAAAAACTAAGAAAGGTTCAGGGATCTTTTCAGAATTCATCTCAAAATTAACTGCAACTAGAGGGGTTACTTAAGAAAAACTTGACCCCAGGTTCAAACAGTACATAAACACCAAAATGAAAGACACGAAGCATACCAGTAACAATATTTGGGGAGCTCTTCTACTTCTGGTGGGATGGTAAAGTATAGAACCAATTCTGGCACTGACCGCCACCAGTACTGGATGATGCGCCCTAAAGAGGGGCTGGGTGAGCTATAGGAGCTGGTGCACTGGTAGCCCCTGTCTGAGGACAAACATTTCTATTTGCCTACTTAGCATACGGACACTCTCTAATTCTATAAACCAACATGCCACAACCAAAATAACCCTTCTGTCTGGCCAAGCACTCACTAGGATATGTTCTACCACACTAGTACATGAAGGATAATTGGGATTACCAATCAAACTATTTTGGGATCTAGACATAGAAGACTTACCCCAATGTTTCTTTCTACCTCTGTGAATAGGAGAACTAGTTAATGACGGCACTGGCAATGGCGGATGACTCTAAAATTGCGAGTGATTTCCCCCTGCAGACCTTGACTGGACATACTCAAACTGGCCAGTTCTATCCTTCTTATTTCCTCTCTCTCTTTCCTTCAACTTTTCTACCTTGATTTGTAGGGCATGAATCATCAATCTAGTAAGATCCATATCTCTGATAAGCATGGAAGTCCTACACTCCTTGACCACCAATCCTGACACTCCAGTAATGAACTTACTCACACTAGATCTAGTGTCAGCTATCAACTCGGAAGCATACTTAGATAACTAGCTGAACTTAAGGCAGTACTCCTTCACAGTCATTGAGCCCTGTCTCAGGTTCATGAACTCTTCAACCTTGGATTCTCGCAACTCATGCGGAAAGCATCCTAAGACACCTGCCAACTCATGAGAGTTGCACCCTCACCCCTACCTTTCTTCCACATGACAACCCAATCCTAAGAAACATCTTTCAACCTATACGAAGCTAATTCTATGTTGTCCTCTTCAGTGGCATGCATAACATGGGTGATCTTTTTCACCTTATCGAGATACAATTTCAGGTCATCACCTTCTTTTGACCTAAAGAATTTTGGAGGATTCATCCTCATAAAGTCACGAAGTCTGGCTGTAGCTAAATCACCACCTTGTTGATACGGAACTGCAGCCTGATTATTGGCTTGAACATTAGTAGTTATAGCTTGGCCTAACGCCTAAAAGGCAGCCCAAAATTCATCTTGATACACATTCTCATTCAGGGAATCAATAAGCTGGGGTGGCTGATTATCATTCCTAAGGGTATTAGCTCTGCGAGGAGGCATATCCTGTCATAAAAGAGCATGAGTTAATAGTAGATAGAGATATTTGTAAGCACGATAAATTATGAAAGAAGGAGATGATTTTCCTAAAATGTTCCATAGCCTCTTGCTCATAGATGTGGAGCGTTTCACACCCATGATCAAGACTCTATGTAACGTGGCTTATCCGACTCCCTAGAACTATTTAAACCATAGGGTCTGATACCAAGTTTTTAATGCCCTAGAATTTGATTCTGAGATGTCACACGGTGCTTAAGGCTATGAGTAGCCCCAAGCTAACCCTTTAATCCTACTACTAGGTCTGAACCTTACTTCAAGATAATCTAGTCAAGAAATAATGCTATATCATACAGAAATAGAACTAAATAAACTGAAGATATTGTCTGGAAAAAATATTGAAAGTCTGTAAATAAACTCATAGTCTGACAAGCCTCTACTGCTAAGGGACTAGAGAGTCATAGAGATAGACCCCTAACTGACTCAGACTAAACTCAAAACAATAAAAAAATTTCTATGAAAGCTGGAAATCTGATGAAGTAGGCCTTCGAATCATGAGGACTCGCCAACTGTGGGAGCGTAGATAGAGATGCTACAACTACTCACGCTGCTAATACTGAGCACCTGAACCCATATTATAAGACAATGTAGCACATAGACATATATATGGATCAACACTTTGAGGATGTACTGAGTATATGGGGGTGTAATGCACAAGTAATACATCATCATAATTAGAAAGTAAATGTATGCTAGATGTGTATGACTCACAAAAGCTTGATGATCTAAAATACCGAAATATAAAATCATGTATAACAAATCTTACTTGTAAATCTACAGAGTCGTAATATTTAGTCTTATAAAAGCTTTTCTATCATTATTTTCTTTTGAAACTTAGAAGCTTTGGGATCTTTGGAAATCTTGAAACTTTAGAAGCTTCTTCAAATCGACCTAAACTATGTGAGCTGACATGGAGTCCAATGTCTTGCCCATGTTAGGAAGAGCTATTCTATCCTTGCCATTGTAAAAGAACCTTAACTTAAATGATCACTATCTTAGACCACTATGGGCATTTGGAACCTACGGTGGCTCATAGTTCTGGGGCATGAGACCTTGGAATCATACTCAACTCGATGATAAATACTACTCCCATACTTATTGCTCAGAACTTTTGGGAAATCCACCTTAAAATAGCACAAGGGTGCGTAATTAAAATCAATTATGCTTCTCTTTGTTTTAAATCATAAATCATATGAATAATATGGATTCCTATCTTAGCTTAGGATCAAAATATCTATCTTTTCTTTTGAAATCACTAATCAAAACTTGTCAATAGGACTTAAGATCATAATCTCATTATAAAATCATTGATAGTACTTAGGACTCAAAGTATAAAGCTTTAGTGCATCAATAATTACATCAATAATCATATTTAACTTCATGCAAAATAATAATCTTAAAATCTTTCAACAATCTCATTCAAGATAATAGTATATAACTTATAATACAAATTTTATAATTGCAAGCATTAATATATGTAAATTTCTAGCAATTGGATCCTTAAATGTCATAATAATGTCAAAAACTTAAGTAATGAGGATTTGGAGATCAACCCTAACTTAAATTTCATGGGAAATCATAGAGTATTAAGTAAAATTTAAACCAAAATTAAGTTTTGGGCAAAAAGATGACAGGTTTATCCTTGTACAAAACCCCACATACCTTGGATAATGAACTAGAAGAACAAGTTTGCTTTTGGGATTCTATTTGTGCTCTTAAATTATGATTTTTGGAATTCTTGAATTGGGATCTTTGAATCTTGAATTGATTTGGGAAAAGAATGGTGAAATCTTAGGACTCTTGAAGTTGAATGTCGAAGCTTAGGGTTTTGCTTGAGAGAAATTTTGATGAATATAAGCATAAAATTCTTGTAATATGCTTAAATCTTGTATTTGGATGGAATTGGTGGCTTGGGAATTGTCAAAAATACCATTTTTAAACTCCTAAATAAAACTAAAAAAATGAACTGGGGTCCCAATTTGATGGGCCACCGCGACGCGCCACTCTCGCGGTGGCTCAATGGAATTTGACGACTAGGAAATTGGGGGTCTCCGCGATGCAGAGCTATCGCGTTGTCCCACTGGATTTTGACAATTGTGACCTGGAACTTCAACGTGATGCGCCACCATCATGGTGCCCTATAGAGATGCCATTTTGGCCTTCAGCGCGACGCGCCACTATAGCGTTGGACTTCTAGAAATTGACAAATGGGAAAATGGACCTCTCTGCAATGCGCCAATATCACAAAGGTCCACTGAAAAATGAAAATTATAAATTTAACCGCCTCCGCGATGGGGTGATTGCCCAGGTGGTACAGTGCCAACTAAAAATGCTCTAACTTCTCAACCGAGGGTCGTTATTGGGTGAATTTGGTATCAATGGAAAGCTTATTCAATTTCCCACTCAATGGAAAGTTGAAATCTAGAAAATTATATATGAAACAAATATTATTCATTTTGGAAAATATATCTTAACATTCTAGGAATAAATTTAAGCTAGAAAAGTTTGGGGTATTACACTTACCTACTTAAGGGTTATAATAGTTGACATCATCGACAGATTTTAGGTCGTCATAACATAGTATCATAGCTTTAGATGCACCTGTCCAACTACTACAAAATTAAATGCCTAGTAAAGTCTTATATATCAGTATAATGACATCTTTGTCCTATCTTAAAGAGGATATATGTCATTCTTAGGAAAATTCCATATTTTTAATTCTTTTTACTGCATTTTTATTCCTATCTACTTCTATATCATTTTTCAGTTTTTACAAATGCTCTGAAAATATCAACAACAAATATGGTGTCACAACCCAAAATTCAAGGGCCGTGATGACACTTGTCGTGACCTACCTTGAAAAGTAAACCTATCACCTCACTGATACACAAAGGAAAAAAGACATAAATACCGCCAAGGTAAGGCTTCTAGAGCAAAGCCAAACCATAAATAAACAACAATCTAGACATAACTCCCTAACTTGATGTCAGTGGTATAAGAATGTATCTAGTTCAACTTGAATCCAAAAGAAATACATAAAAAATCAAATAGATACAAATTTGTCTCTAAAAACTAGTAATGACATAGTCTAATATTAGAGAAAGATAGTAGAAAACATCCAAACGCCTGAATATCATCCACTACCATAAAAGCTCCAACAATCGCCCGAGTCAAGAAATGTGGGGTGCACTTGAACCTGAATCTACACTAAAAATGTACAATAGGAGTAAGTATAGTCTACTTGTACTCAGTAGGTATCATAGGCCGATCAAGAAAAGTAGAAAATAAGACATACAAAATACACACTAAGGGCACGTCACCTGCAATCACAAAATGTCTCACCATGGTAGCCTACACCGCTTGCACTAATAGATCTAATATACATATCCTGTAATTGCAACAACATAACCAGGTAGAACAATAATATAGATTACATCACATACAATTAGGTACAAGAAAGAACATGTACATACAAGATTGTCAAGTACAATTAACGAAAGATAGCACAAATAAGGTATGATAAGTCAATATGGTAATTCAAATACAACATAAACACGATAACGTAAGTGCAATGTATAAGATGATAATGTTAATGATAATTCATGAGGTTGTCGCATAACCTCCGTCTACACCTATGGAGGCAAGGCTCCCAACGTAGGATATATGGGGGGTTCGTCAACTCATATACAATCCATATATTATATCTCCTCCCTGGCACATCCCTCGAGGAGGGTTTTATAAGATGTCATAATATTTCTTTTCCAACATATCCCTCAGGAAGGGTTTTAAAAAAATATTGCCAGTGTTTCTCAGATGTTGCCACCGTGGTACCAACATTTCCTGAATGAATATGGTATAAGGATGTAATGTTCACAAACAATCACTATGAGTTTTTTCATAACCAACCACATCATGTATTTCCACAACCATCCACAATGATATATTTCTACAATCACGTGAGCCAATATCAACTTATTATTTCCACCATCCATGAAATTCCACATGATTCATATGTCAATAAAGTTTGAATATAACACAATAAGACAATGGTACCACAACAGGCATTTCCAATTAAATACAATTAATCACATGTATTTTAGGCTATCAGCATCACACAGGATCCCACACGTTCACACATATCACATAATAGCTCAAAACTAATAATTACATCATATATAGGCTCCCACACGGGCACAACACATTAAAATAGATAAATTCACGATTAGTTCCCATCCCCTTAACATGTATTTTGTATACACATTAAATACGCAATCCAGTCAAAAAGAGTTAAGCCATAACCTACCTCAAGGCCTAAAATCGGTCCGCAACACTTTAACCTATGACCGTAGTTCTCACAAACAATCTCAAAATCAACTAAAATCATGAAATATAGATTCTACGCATCAAAATAAAGCCAACAATACTCATATTGCCTACTTTAGGTTCGTGTCAAAATGGAAACCCCAAAAAGGATTTTCTAAAAATAAGGGTAAAATCACAACTTTATTTCAAAAATGTATTCCCCAGACTTTCAGGAACCTACAGCTGAAAACCCAAATCAAATCGAGTTAAAAATGAGGTTCGAATTGAAGAAAAACCATTTCAAAACCTTATCGAGTAAAACATTTAAAATCTATTTTAAAATCATGAATCGAAGTTATTTTGAAGGTAAAATTGAGAAAAACAAGTAATTATAGGATTAGGAACATTTTTCAAGTGAAAAGGAGTGAAATTGAGGTTTAAAATCAAGCCCTAAGGTTTTGGAGTATTGAGAAATTAATCAAGAAATTCAACCAAGAAAGGGTAATTCTTACCTTAAATCTATAAGAGAATTTAGAAATTGATGTTTATCTAGCTTCTTAAGCACCTGCAGGATTCAATTTTAATCTCTCACGCTATTTTAGAATTTATCTCTCAAGAAGTAAGATGAATAATGAGCTAATTCACAATCTAAGGGTGTATTTATAGCTCTTTCATATCATCAGGTGCAGCAATCGCACACCCTGGCAGCATAAGGATGTGTAGAGATCGCCAACACCCTTAGTGTGATCGAACTCCCTCTCTGCACACAATGGTGTGATCTCAACTCAAGTGGTGAAATCGTAGATGAGTAGCGATCACAGATGCACCAAAAATGAGCTAACACTTGGAAACTCTCCATGTTTTTGCCATGAACTTGGGATTCATTCGAAATTTGATACATGCAAACAAACTACATAACCAGACTAAATTCTATGCTCCGAACTCAATGGAGATATATGATTTTTAAAAAGACGTTTTCACAAAGTTGACTCCTTAAACCCAAAATCATAAATTTTTAAATCGAGGGTCGAAATGAGATTTAAAAGCCATAAATCCACACCGAATATATTACTATCCTAAAATCAATGTTTTGGATCTACTGGCACAGTCTATTCAGCTATCCATTGCACGGATCAAAAGAAAACCATAGAAGTACATAATAATGCTCTCAAAGCCACCAAGAACCACAATATCGCATAAATATAACCAAAATATATTGGGAACCATGTAAATCAATCTCACAACCCAAAAATACCAAAATGAAACTATGGAGAGGGTAAAACAGCCAAATAACCCAAAAACACATTTTTCATATATAACATCAAAAATTCAGGTTGTTATATCATCCACCACTATAAATCTAGTTCATCCTCAAACTAAAGCAAAGAAATACCCGAATCAACAAAGAGTTGGGGATAAGAACTACACATATTAGACTTGACCTCACAAGTAGACTCATCTACAGGTCGATGTCTCCACTGAACCTTAACCATAAGGATGACTCTAGAGCACAACCACCTAACATCCCGAGCAAAAATAGAAATTAGCTCCTCAACAAAAGATAACCTCTCATCTAACTGAATCGACTCCCAATAAGTGACATGAGACTCATCCAGAATGTAACGGTGAAGCATAGGAACATGAAAAACCTGGGGGAAAAGCTAACTCACAAGCTACATTACCAACAGTTCGAAGAATCTCAAATGGACCTATATACCTGGGGCTAAGATTGCCCCTCCTCCAAAACCTCATCATACCTTGAGAATCAAAGGAAAACATAATCAACAACATCAAATCTTAAGGTACAAAGTCTACGATCAGCGTAGCACTTTTGCCTACGTTGAGCTACACAAAGATTGTCCTTAATTATTTAGATGCTATCTAAGGACTCATGAAGAAAGTTCGTACCTCGAGGTCTAACCTTAGAAGAATCAAACCAACCCAACGCCTACCATACAACGCCTAAAATGATAGTTGTTATTATAAGTAAACTGGGATAAAGCCAAGTGTTGCTCCCACTAGCCAACAAAATCCATCACATCATACGAAGCATATCCTCTAAAACCTAGATAGTCTGCTCGAACTGAATAGCAGTCTGGGTCTTATGATGTGCTAAGATCAACTCGAGTATCCAACTCATCCTCAAAAGTCTTCTAAAAGTGAGAAGTGGACACAAAGTCTCGATCTAATATGATAGACACCGGTACACCATTAAGTTGCACCATATCGTAAATATAGATATGGGCTAACCTCTCAACACTGAAAAAGACCTGCACTAGAAGAAAATACACAGACTTAGTCAATTGATCTAGAATGGCCCAAACTCTATCAGATCCATGGGAAGAGCGAGGCAACTCAGTCTACAAATCCATAGTGATCCATTCCCACTTCCACTTGGGAATGGGTAACCTCTAAAGCAATCCACCAGGTCTCAAATATTGTCCTTCACCTGCTGACAACAAAGTTAATAAGCTACAAAGTCTGCTGCATCATTCCTCATATCACCCTATCAGTACTGTTGTCTTAAGTCACGATACATCAGGTCACTCCTAGCTTGATGGAATACCTGGAATAATAGGCCTCCTCCAAAATCAATCTAATCAAATCACCCACTCCCAGCACACAAACTCTGTATCCAATCCTCAAAACCCTATCAAAATTAAGTAATTCTTTCTTATCTTTACCACTCAACACCTTATCTCGAATAAATCTCAATCTCTCATCAATCAACTTATGAGCTTGAATCTATTTCATCAAAGTATACGTAGCCTCTATAAATATCAAAACACACCCAGGTATCAAAATATCAAGCCTAACTATCTGGTTAGATAAAGTCTGGACCTCTAAGGCGAAAGGCCTCTCCTAGGTCAAAAGATGTGACAAGCTACCCATGCAATCAACTTTTGGCTCGAGGCATCTGCAACCATATTAGCCTGTCCTAATAATAGAGAATAGTCAAGTCTTAATCCTTAAAAAAGTCAAGCTAATAATGCTGCCTCATATTAATATCATGCTGGGTGAAGAAGTACTAAAAGCTACGATGATCCAAGAAAATCTCACAGTAGACTCCATACAAGTAGTTCTTCTATAACTTCAAAGAAAAAACAACCTCGCACAACTCCAAATCATGGTTCCTCTTATGGGGCTTTAATTGATGAGAAGAATACGCAACCACCTTACCCTTCTACATCAACAAAGCATCTAACCCAACACTTAAAGCATCACAAAAGACGGTAAAACCCATGACCTTAGGAAAATTCAAGATAAGAGCTAAAGTCAACAAATACTTGAGCTTTTGAAATCTCAACTCACAAGTGTTAAACCACTAGAAAGAAATCTTTTTCTTAAACAACTTGGTCAATGGAGATTCAATGGATGAAAAACCCTCAACAAAATATCGATAAAAACCTACCAAGCCGACAAAACTCTAAATCTCAATAGGCAAAGTAGGTCTATCCCAACCATGGACAACTAATACCTTGGCTGGATCAACCATAATACCTTCTTTAGTCGCCCATGACCCAAGAAAGAAACAGACTCCAACAAAAACTCACACTTGGAGAACTTGGCATACAACCTCTCATCCCACAATCTTTGAATCATAATCCTCAAATGCTCATCATGCTTAGCCTTACACTTGGAATAAACCAAGATATCATCTATAAATACAATGACAAAAGAGTTGAGATACAGTCGAAACACACGGTTCATCAACTCCATGAACGTGGCAGAGGCATTGGTCAACCTAAAGTAAATAATTAAGAACTCAAAATGCCCATATCAAATTTGAAAACCTTTATTCAGAATATCTGAAGCTCTAATCCTTAGTTGGTGATAACCGAATAATTAATCAATCTTCAAAAACAACACAACACCCTAAAGCTAATAAAATAAATCATCAATACGAGAAAGAGGATACTTATTCTTAACTGTCACCTTGCTCAATTGCCGATAATCAATACACATATATATAGACTCCTTCTTTTTCTTCACAAAAAAGACACCCACACCCCAAGGTAATACACTAGGTTAGATAAATGCCTTATCCAACAACTCCTACAACTGATCCTTTAATTCCTTCAACTTGGTTGGGACTATTCTATAAGGAGAAATATAAATGGGTTTGGTTTCTGACTCAACATCAATGGCAAAAACAATATTATGATCTGAAGGCAAACTAAGGAAATCCATAAGGAACACATCTATAACTCACGAACAGCATGAACATAATCGAAGAAAGGAGGTGAAACAACACTAGTATCAGGAATAGAATCCAAATAAGATAATCATTCCCTCTCAACCAATTTATGAGCCTGAACATAATATATGATCCTTTTAGGACCCAAATGAAGTACACCCTTCCACACTATTCTTGGCACACTCGGCCAACCTAAAGTCACGATCTTAGTGTAATGATCAAAGATAACGTGATAAAGATCCAACCAATCCATACCCAAAATAACATTAAAATCAACCATATCTAACACAAGCAAATCTACCTAAGTCTCACTGCTAGAGAAAGTCACAATACAAGATTGGTACACCCAATCTACCACAAAAGAACCTCTTACATTGGTAGATACAAAAATAGGCATGGCAAGAGGCTCGCTAATAGAATCAAAAGCCAAAGTAAAATATGCAGACACATAGAAGAAATTTGATTTAGGATCAAATAACACATATGATAATAATGATGATGCATGAGTTTTTCATACAACCTCCATATACACCTACGGGGAAAAGCCTCTTGATGTAGGACTCATGTAGCATTTGTTCAACCCTTACATATTTTATATGTTATATCTCCTTCCTAGCATGTCCCTCAAGGTGGGTTTTATAAGATGTCACAATATCTTTTTCCCAGGTCATATAAACCCACCTCGAGGGATGTGCTAGCAAGGAGATATGAGTATCTTCTTCCCAGGTCATATAAACCCACCTTGAGGGACTCAAAACTCCTAATAAGATGATAATAATAAAAAATAGCAAACCTCTGGGTCATATAAACCCCCATGTCGACAACCATGGTTTCCAATGCTCGTCTCTATGACCTCCAATTTCATGACTCAACTACATAATCCTTATTAAAGCACAATTAAAACAAGTATCACACGTTCCCATTCATTAAACCATGTTACATATTAAGGCATACATTGTTGGTATGATCATACCAACTATACTTGCAAGGTAACATCAACATGTCATACCAATTATCACTACTTGGGGGAATTCACAATGAGCGAAGAGTAATATGCCTGAAATACCTAAGATTACGGACAGAATTCAACTCTTAAAGCTCTATTTGACCCACTTCTTATAAACCCTAATTATGGATGCTGGAGAGAATTTAAGAGAGCTTTTGAAAGTGTTTTGGTGAGTTAACAATGCTAATGGGGTCCCCAATAAGGTTTTAGGTTGTGGGTTACAATTGGGGTAAAAGGGAAATGTCCAAATTGCCCTTAATGAAAAGACAAAATTGTCTCAAGTGACTACGACTAATAAAGACATATTATAACTCATCACAAGGAGTCCTATTCAAGTCAGAACCACCAAGGCCCCATACTGGTCAAGCTACGATTCATACCACCAACTCGTAACCACACTTGATGACTCATAACCACTTATCATATTCAAGACAGCAACAATTTGGGATGACATATTGGACACCCTAAGATTGGGACATAACAACTTGAAATGGGTCTTTACGACTAGTGGCCTCAAGTTATAATAAAAATAGTGTCTTAGGTTAAACTTTTTTGACACCTTATGACTTGGTCCTTATGACCCATAAGAAGTCATGACGACTAGTTGAGAGCCACTCATACTTAGAGCAGAATTCTAAGCCACTTGTTCTGTTTAAGTCATGACCAAGTCCCTATGGCCCATCATGACTCCCAACAACTCATGAAGCGAGTTATAGTCAAGAAAGTGAGAATGAAATTTTATTTATTTTTTAAGGATTAAAAACTCAGGGCGTTACATACTCTCCCCCCCTTCGGATCATTCATCCTCGAATGATAGAACAAAGCATTTACTAGCACGATTTGACTCCACATACTACTACTCTTACCCATAAAAAAGATAGAAAGCAAAGATTCTAAGAAAATCACAATTTCCTCTAACAAGGTCAGAAAACAAAGATGTTAAGAAATATACATACCTCAAGCACGATTATCCATAATGGGAAATAAGAATGAATAACTGGAGTTCATGTCCTTCTTGGCTTCCCAAGTATCTTCCTCAACCTTTTGGTCTCTCCAAAGAACCTTTACCGAAACCACATCCTTTGTCTGCAATCGATGGACCTGCCGATCTAAAATTTCAACTAAGACCTCCTTGTAGGACAAGGAATTCGAAACCCACCTTCTCAAAGGAAACAACCATAGAAGGATCACCCATGCACTTTATCTACATCAAAACAGGAATCACCAGATGATAGAGCTCAAACAAGAAGGAAACTCTAATTCATACGCAACATTACCAACCCTTTTTCTAAACTAACTATGGACCGACTTAATGGGGACTAATCTTTCCCTTCATATCAAACCGAATCATACCCTTCATGGGGAAAACCTTTAAAATCACCCGATCACTAACACTGAACTCCAACTACCTTTGCCTCACATCCGTGTAGGACTTTTGGTGACTTTGGGTGGTCTTAAGTCTATTCTGAATCACCTTCACCTTCTCCATGGATTGGTGAACCAAATCAGGGCCAAGAAACTCATTCTCACCAACCTCAAACCACCCAATATGAGATCTACACCTCCTACTATATAGGGCCTCAAATGGAGCCATACCAATGCTAGAGTGATAATTGTTGTTGTAGGAAAATTCAATGAGAGGTAAGTGGTCAACCTAACTACCACCAAAATAAAAAAACACAAGCCCCAAGCATAACTTCCAAGACTTGAATTATCTTTTTCTCTTGCCTATCTATCTGTGGGTGGAAAGTGGTACTAAGGCTCACCTTAGTCCCTAAGCCTAACTAGAATGACCTCTAAAAGTGAGACAAAAATTAGGTACCCAAATCAGGTAAGATAGAGACTAGAGTATCATGAAACTTCATAATCTCCTTAATGAACAACATGTCATAATCCTCAAATGAGAAATTAGTCCTCAATGGCAAGAAGTGAGCAGATTTAATCATCCTATCCATGATGACCCAAAATGAATCAAATTGTTGCTGAGACCGCGGAAGATCAGTAACAAAATACATATTAATTACCTCTCATTTTCACATTGACAGTTTAATCTCTTGAGTCAACCCACCGGCCCTTAGGTGTTGTACCTTTACTTGCTGGCACACTATGCACTTAGCCACAAAATTAGCCATGTCCCACTTTGTGTTATTACACCAATACATCTCCTTAAGATCATGGTATATTTTTGTCGAACAAGGATGAATAGTATAATGCGATTCATGAGCTTTGGCCAACATTCTTCTTTATAACATATCAACATCGGGAATACATAATCTGCCTTGGTATCTCAAGATACCATCACCACCAATCTCAAAAACCATCACCTTCTGCCTACCCACATTATTCTTAATTTGTATTAGAATTGGATATATTACTTGCTTCTCCTTTACTTCAGCAACAAAAAATGACCTTGCCACCTGTTGAACAATCACACCACCATCCTCAAAATTAAAGAGATGAACTTTGAGATTAGCCAAATGGTTAATATCTTTTACTAGTTCATGTTTCTCCTCTTTTACATGAGAGATGATTCCCATGGAAAACCTGCTAAGAGCATTAGCAACCATGTTTTCTTTGTCTTGATGATAGTGAAGACTTATGCCATAGTCCTTTAGCAACTCAAGCCATCTCCTTTTCCTAAGATTTAATTCTTTTTAGGTGAACATGTACTGCAACCTCTTATGATTAGAACAAATATCAATATGGATCCCCATACAAATAATGTCACTAGATTATTAAAACACCATGGCCAATAATTATAGTTCATGGGTTGGATAATTCTTCTTATGAACTTCCAGCTATTCATAAGCATAAGAAACGACCTTGCTTTGATGTATCAACACACAATCCAGTCCCACCCAGGATGCATCACAATAGACAACCAAACTATCAATGCCTTTAGACAGAGTCAAGACCGGAGCCGAAGTTAACTTATACTTTAGCTTCTCAAAACTACCCTTGCAAGCATCAGACCACAAGAATTTCACCTTCTTCTAAGTCAACTTAGTCAATAGGGCAGAAATAGAAGAGAAACTCTCCATAAACCTTATATAATAATCAGATAAACCCAAAAAGCTTCGAATATCGAATGGAGTCTTGGGTCTAGGCCACTTCTTAACCACTGCAACCTTTTGTGGATCCATCATGATCCCTTCACTAGAAACAACATGACCCAGATAAGTCACAGCATTCAACCAAAACTCACACTTAGAGAACATTGTATACAAATACTGATTCTTTAGGGTTTGCAACACAAGGCAAAGATGATCGACATGATATAATTTACTCTTCAAATACACCAAAATATCATCAATAAATACAATCACAAACAAATCAAAGAACTGGAAAAAAAACCCTATTCATGAGGTTTATAAATGTTATTGGGACATTGGTCAAACCAAAGGCCATCACCAAAAACTCAAAATAGCCATACCGGATTCAAAAGGCAGTCTTCGAGATATCTACTTCCCTAATCTTCAACTGCTGATAGCCCGACTGAAGATCAAAATAACTTAGCACCCTAAAGCTAATCGAACAGATCATCAATCCTCAAAAGGGGATACTACTTCTTCATGATTACTTTATTCAATTGGTGGTAATAAATATACATTTGAGGGGAACCATACTTCTTATGCACAGAGAGAACTGGAGCACCCTACAAAGATAGATTAGGGGGTATAAAACCCTTGTCCAAAAGATCTTTCAGCTGCTCCATGAGTTTCTTTAACTCAGTCTGAGCCATTTTGTAAGGAGGGATAAAATAAGACAAGTGTCTGAAAAAAGATCAATCCCAAAATTAATTTCTCTATCGAGAGGAATACTAGGGATATCATTAGAACACACCTTGGGAATTCACTGACCACAGGGATAGTCTGCAGAGAAGGACCTTCGAATCTAGAATCCTTAACATGCACTAAGTGATAGAGGCACCCTTTAGAAACTAATTTACTGGCTCTAAGATACGAGATGAACTTTTCCTTAGGTACTAGGGAACTACCTTCCCACTCGATCACCGGCTTATTAGGGAAATGGAAACTGACCCTTTGAGTCCGACAATCAAGAGACGCATAGCATGAATGCAACTAATCTGTCCCCAAAATAACATCAAAGTCTAACATGTTTAACTCTATCAAATCCACCAAGGTCTCCCTACCATGGAACAATATCACACAACCCCTATAGACTATTCTAGCCACAATAGAGTTACCAATGGGGTGTACACAAAGAAGGGGTCTGAAATATATTTAAGATCAAATCCAAAATAGATATCTACATAAGGGGTTACATAAAAGAGAGTAGCTGGGATCAAGTAAATAATATACATCACAAGATAAGAGTTTACATCACAAAATGTATCAAGTATATACATCACAATATGCATCAAGTAACAACATCCGGGGATGCCTCAAAATCCTAGCTAGTAGCAAGAGCGTACAGACGATTTTGAATAGTGCTAGAGTTAAAAGCAGAAGTAGCACCCTTCGGTGTGGGAGTTAATAGAGTAGCAACAGGAACATTATTTACTTTAGAAGTAGCCTTAGAAGGACAATACCTCTACATATGAACAATCTGACCATATTTAAAATATGTGTTCCTTCTCTTTTCACAAATAGCATGATGCACTTGACTATAAAATCTAGAAGTAGGATACCATAGAGGTAACTGAGCCCCACTAACATGCGACTGGGCTCCTGGTACTCTAACCCACTATCATACTGAGAGCGATGATCACCTAACGACTTTGAATAAGGTACACTAGCTATAAATTAGGAATCAGAATTGCCCTACTTCTTCTAGGCCATTTTCTACTATCTTTACCACTCTGCTACTGACCACTACCCTGATTCGAGTAGCAAAACTTTTTATTCTGCCTTTCATTCATTTTTTCTTTCCTCTTCTATTCCTCTTCCACTTGTTGCATATGCACCACAAGTCTAGAGATGTCCATATCCTTATTTAACAAGGCACCTTTCTCTCCAAGACCAACTCATGGGACAACCTAGATGTAAATATCCTTATTCTAGCCCCCATGCTAGAAACTAATTTAGAAGCATAATGTTATAGCTAATGAAACTTCAAGGCATTGTCCTTTACTAATATCCATCCTTATTTCAAGTTCACAAACTCCTCAGCCTTCGCATCATCAATTCTTGAGCAAAGAAATAATCAAGAAAAGTACTATAGAAGTCATCCCATAAAGCAAACTCAGTATCCTCAACCCTAGACTATTCCTATTTTTCATACCATTTGTATGTTATATCCTTTAACTGATAAGTTGCAAACTTTTCCCCTTCCATATCAGAAGAATGCCTCACACGGAAGATCCATTCCATTTTATCAATGAAATTTTAAGGATCTTCCTCAACCTTACAACTATGAAAATAGGAAGACTTAACTTATGAATTAGACAATTCTATTGGCCTCAGATGATAGAGCCACAAAAGCAACACGCTCAGTCTGAGATGCCACCAACTAGGTAAAAAATAAATTGACTGGCAAAACTCAGCGTTAGACACACCAGCCTAGGGTGTTTGAGGAAGGATAGGAGAAATCGATGGAGTTCTATCAAGGCAAATAAAAGAAGCAACCCTAGATCGGGTCTAAACTCCTAGAGTTGGACGGGCTCCATCCATATTGTTCTCAAACAGGACAAAAAAATTCCCACAGTTATCAGATCTCCTTGAAGGCATGATCTGAAAGGCAAAAAAATAGGGATTAGAGAGATTGAATACCTTAGACTTTATAGCGCAAAAATAGAATAATAAAAAAAGGAAACATTCCTAAATGTCTTATAGCCTGTCCCTTTTAAGTGTGGCACGCTACACACTCATAATGAGACTCTAATTAACATGGATTTGTTGGACACCTAATGACACCAAACCTAGGCTTTAACATCATCTCTACCATGACTTAAACTAGGGCCTGGTTGTGACGGGCATCTTAAATCCCACATGGACCGAAGACAACCCCTTTGGACCTAACCAAACAACACACTATCCCTAATGTCAGATGAACTCCAAATATATAACAAGATAAATTCAAGGAAAAATTAAAATGTGTCTATGATGACGATCGACGATCAGCCAAACAACTGACCAATATTACCCAATATCTACAGTAATCCAATCGAAGCCATCTAAATAAAAACCAAAACTAGTGTTAGTCGAGATATGTCTCAAACTCTGACAGCTAACAATGATAATAAAAATGATAATGTTAATGATGAAAGTATCTATAAACTCAAATCTAGGAATGATATCTGGTGAAATGCCTAAGACTTAGGGAGGATGAAAGATCACCACTTCACCACAATGTAATGAACCAAGTTGACTGACCTAACTTTGCATAGAAAAAGTAAAAGTAGCTTCGATGCCTACATCATATAGGGATACAGCATTTGGAGATGGTTAGTAGGGTGAATACTATTATGTAACTCAAGGATAAGGATAGTAAAATGCCATGATCAATAATTCAAATCATTCAAAATCAATACACGTAATCAAATGCATATACATATATATCTCATGTGCCAGGATAAGGAACAAGGCTTTACATGCACTTAAAGCTCTAGCCTGGATTATGTAACTTAACCAACATAACTTAAAAAGTCATCCATAGGCTATGTGGGCCCATCTCCCCCCAACTGGTAGGACCCTAGTATGTGTAGCCACATAAATCAGAGGATATACATTGCACTATAGGGGACTCAAACCTCCGTACATATTAAGGTGTCATAAGCACCAAATCATGTAATAAGATCTAAGGAACTCGAACCTCCCAATCATATGATTATAATAAAAGGAGGGACTCAAACTTTTCATTCATATAGACCCCCGTATTGGCAACTTTGGTTTCCATTGTTGGTCTTTCGGACCTCCACTTTTACAGCTCAGCTACACAACCTTATTAAAGCCCAATTAAAATAAGTATCACACATTCCTATTTATTAAACCACATAACACATTAAGGCATACATTGTTGGTATTGTCATACCAACTATACTTGAAAAGTAACATCAAATGCCACACCAATTATCTTTACTTGGGGAAATTAACAACCCCATCAGTTCAATTTTTACAAATTCCTATATTTCTCATAACTAAAAAAAGAATTTCACAGTATAGGGTTGGGGTCATAACCACTTCAAAAGTCACAATTTTGGGGAAAATTACAATTCCCTAGTTCATTCACCATACCCATGCACCCACAAGTTCAAAACCATAATTAAACCATGAATAATATCATGACCCAACTTCTCAAGTCATAATGGAGCCTACCATAACTCACCAGTAGGCAAGCCAACCCATAGTATGGAATGGCTAGTAATGGACTACTCAATAATATAAGGAAAAAAATGCAGAATATATGAAATAAAGATCAATACATAGAAGAATCACAAAACCTGGTGGTATCAGTACAAAAGCTTCTAATATAAAAAGAGAACAAAAAAGTAATATCAAGGATATACACTGATATAACTTATCTTAGAATATAAATTGGAGACCAATCAAATACATAAGAGAGAGATAAGTAATACTCCAAACATCAGGAGCTCACTCTAAGTCTCTGAACTAGGGCTGCTCCACACGATACACACATCAATGGTGATAACACGTACTATGATCTGCAGGCTACAGAAATATAGTATGGGTATCAAATAAATGGTACTCAGTAGGCTACTACCAACTGAGCTCCAAAGATAAAGTAGATATGTATAGAAAATAAACAAAATAGAAACAACACCAAAGAGTCTAGAAATCATATAAAAGTTTATGAGAATAATAAGGGACAACTATCTTTTTCATGTCCAAGAGTCTAACATAATAAACTAAGGAAGTATTAGGGTGAACTATCCTATTCCAGCTACATTCAATATACGATAATGCTATACCATCTATCCTATGTCAATATATGAATAAAGAGAAAAAGAAAGAGATGTAGTAATATATAAGGTAAAGAAACGACTATACAATATGAACAATAAAGGAAGGGATATACGATAGTATCATAGCTTCACATATCTAGATATATATATATACATATAAACATGAGGTCGTCTCAAAGCATAACCTATATCATCATATTCTCATTTTAAGACCTCACTATAAGCATTTAAATACTATCATTCTCATAGTTTCTAATCCACATGGCTAGATATAAAATAATCGGGCATGATAATGCAATCATAAGATAGGAGAGGTCGAAGAAATACCTCAAATCTCGATAATAGGTCAATGAATAATCTATCATAAGTTATCCATAATATGATCATAACAATGTTAGCAACAAAATAACAGCATGAATAACCGGCTACTCTGGACAACCAAATACCTAGCCAAGCCTATGTGTACCCCTACCGCCCGACGCTCGGAAGGTTCAATCAATATACAATAACACAAGGCAGATTCTTCATCCATATCTATACAACCATCCCATACCGGCTAATAAACATAGGTGTATACTGGTGATAGGCAATGTGCATACAGGAATAAATGTAAATTACTTAATTAATATCATAAATCATCATAACTTTCCTTATTAAGACCATGATCATCAGAATTAATCTCTGACATTATTCTGTATAAACATATTATCAATATATCCTCAGGCCTTGCCGGGTAATAATATCATCGCAATGATATCCTCTGGCCTTGCTGATTATTAACATTATCACAACGATATCCTCCAGCCTTGCCAGGTATCAACATCATCACAATGTATCCTCTAACCTTGCTAGGTATCAACATTATCACAATGGTATTCTCTGGCCTCGCCAGGTATCAACATAATCTCAAAATTATAATCACGACCTTAGGCCTATATTTATATTTGGAACTCATATCAATAATCATATTTATAAGCAGTAGCATATCTATAATAATCTCACATATATAAGGCATCTCACATATAGGGGGTATAATATCAATAAGCATGTAATCATCTCTCACACAAGAGGCATCTCATATCTAGGAAACATAATATAGATAGATGTATAATCATCTATAGGATATCTTATATCAATAGTTTATGTATCATGACTATGCAATATCACTTCTCTAGGCCAATTTATATATCCCAGTGGAACATCATCTCTATAGGTACAACAATCATGACTAAAGGAAATACCATATAGACCAATCATCAAGTCTAAGTGGAAATAGAATCTCTATAGGCCAACTATCAAGTCTAAGAGGAAATAGCATCTTTATAGGCCAATCATCAAGTCTAAGAAGAAATAGCATCTCTATTGGCCAATCATCAATCCTAAGAGAAAATAGCATCTCTATAGGCCATATAACGTATCTAGAAGGAATATCATTTCTAAATGCCCAATATCACTTCCATAAGGATTAACATAACTATTACTCAAAAGCCAAAATCCAGGAATACCAATACAAGTTACCAATTTATGAAGTAACCTTATTCTAAGGTTTACTAGCCTCATCTATGTCTAACATCCGTAACTAAGTCCACAAGACATAACACAAGCTTAGGCCTAAGTAGGATGAATGATCCCACTTATAATCCACAATTTCCATAATTAGGCATTCTATTACCCAAAATAGGCTAAGGTATCTTGTTCATCTTCTAGATGTCAAGTAAGCCATATTCAATCCTGAGATAGCAACTTTGGCTAGAAGCAAAGGTATTCTATTTAACTCTGCCCAACTTATTATTTTAAGACTACCACACTAGCCTAATAATGCTAAATATACAAATCATGCTTCAAATGCTAAAACTATATTCAAAACATATTATTATATAATATCTGTGTTATAATTAATCTAAACTACTGAGGGAAGGAAATAGGATACAAAGTGTTATAAAAATGCCATCTTATGGGTCCAAAACCCTTTTCTAATCCCCAAACATCAATATATATAGGCCAAGTTATCCTACATCCTAAAACCCATATTGACATACAATATACATCATACATCATCTATATAGAAAAGTAAACAAAAGCCTACCTCAATGGCAAACTGCAAAACCTCACTTCATGCACCGCATGCTCATCTTCACTTTACAATCCTAAAAATTCCATGACACTATCAAAACCATAACCTACTCATCATACGAGTCTAATGATACCCATATTGCACTATTGTGCTTCGGGTCCAAAAATGAAACCAAAACCCCAAGTGTGTAACACATACAAAAAATGAGTTTTCGAGACCAATCCAATGTTCACACATGAATAAGGAATCATAACCCCTGAAGAATGGGTGAAAACTTAGTATACTTTGGGCTAAAATCAACCCCTAAGATAAATTGGGATTTTCGGTCCAAACTAAGAAATTAAAGCATGAATTCCAGGAATTCTTACCTTAATATTAAAGATAATCATGATACAAGATGATAATAAGATCCCAAGTCACCCCCTCTCCCATGACCAATTTTGAGTTACTGTACTAATTTAGGGGTTTCTAGGTCTAAATGGTGAAGGGAAAATGCCCCAAATGCATCTTGGGTCCTTTAGGCCATGATCATTCTACCATAATCGCACACTCTTGGCCGTGATCATTCTACCATAATCGCACACTCTTGGCCGCGATCACGGTTGTACCAGATGATAGTAAACTTAAAAATAAGTTGTTGCCCGTCGAAACTCATACAAAATCCAAATAACATTATCAAATAGTGAATTTTGGATGCAAAAATAATTCAAATCCATTTGAATCATCAAAACTTTCATCGGAGATCATTTAGGAAAAAAGTGGGGCCTACACCTAGAGTTTATCACTTTTCATAAAATTTGCTCAATAGCCCAAAATAAGTACGAAAACCTTGGGACCTAAATCAAGGGTTTCACTAGCCTAAAATTGATGTTTCGGATGTGATGGAAAAGTTAGATATTCAATCCAAGATCATTTCACTGAAGTTTTTGCTCGATAGCCATTTGGAACCACCAAATACTTCAAAATAAAAAATTGGCTCTAAAAATAAATGAACTTGGTAATCAAATCATTGTTCCTAGCACTATGTAGAAGATCAAACTATAAAGATAAGAATAAATATGGAAAATGACCTGAAGGGTTATTATAAATAATTACATGTAAACCATTGGAAAACATTGTTCAACAACAAGAAATCAAAACAAATAACCCTTAATTTCAAACAAACATAAATATCTCATGAACAATACTTTAAAACATATTATTTTTACAAATTAAAAATGAGGGAAGAGTAACATGCCTGAAATACCCAAGATTATGAGGAGAAGTCAACCCTTGAGGCTCTACTTTACCCATTTCTTAGAAATCCTAAGTATGGTTGCTTGAGGGAATTTAAGAGAGCTTTTGAAAGTGTATTAGTGATTTAAAAATTTTAATGATGTCCCAAATAGGGTTTTAGGTCATAGGTTAAAATTGGGATAAAGGGGAAATGTCCAAAGTGCCTTTAAGGAAATGACTAAAAATTGTCGCAAGTGACTATAGGTCATTACACGACTTGTAAATGCATATTATGACTCATCACAAGGAGTCATAGTTAAGATAGAACCATCAGGGCCCTATACTGGTCTGGCTACAATTTCTACCATTAACTTATAACCATACTTTATGACTCGTAACCACTTCTTATATTCAAGACAACAATAATTTCGGATGACACACTGGACACCCTATGATTGGGACATTATAACTCATCATTAGTATTTATGAATCATTTCTTCAAGTTGTAATAATGACAATGTCTTGGGCCAAACTTTTTGGACACCCTACGACTTGGCCCTTACGACCCTTAAGAAGTCCTGATGACTGGTTGAGAGCCACTCATACTAAGATCAGAATACTAATCCACTTGTACTAATTAAGTTACAATCAAATCCCTATAACCTATCATGACTCTGTACGACTCATCAAGGGAGTCGTAGTCAGGACAGTTAGGATAAAATATCAGAGCACTAGTGTAAAATGTATATTAAGTTGTGTAGATAATGAATTATTGATAACTAAGGATTCGTGATGGATATTTTTTATATGACTAATCAAGACTAGTTGGTAAAAGAGAAACTAGTTGTAAAATGAGGACTTACTTAGTGAGTAAGGTTAGCGATAAATAATATTTAGCTAAGGAATGTTGGATATTAAAATGGCTATGTGGTGAATAGTTGTCTAATAAATGACTATAATTATATGATGGCTAGGAATATAATGGACTTGTTAATGATCCTTGTTTAGCTAATAAATAGTGGCTAATGGGCATTGATAATAAGTGTCTAATGATGGTAATAGAATGGAATATGGTTATAATGGTCAATTGGTAACTAATAAAAGTTTGGTAAAATGTCTGATTATGATAAATGTGGAATACTATTGAATAATTATGAGATTTTGAGATGTTTTTGGTTAAATACCTTATTATTATTTCTCTTGGGTGTACTCTCCAGTAGTATGGGATGTTGTGATAAGTTCTTTATTTTATGCACCAGTAGGTGTATGGGAGCCAACTTTGTACTTGTGTTTGCTTGTGGTTATACTTTATGATTCATAATGGTTTTGAATTGACTATTATTTATACACGACGGTATTGACATGTGTTGATGCCCTATGTTATACTATTATCTTGGTTTAGTTACTTATTATGCATATTAATGATGGAGACGAATCAAGTTTTATTATGTAACTTTACTTAGTTATGATGATCTTGCATTATATCATCTTTAGATCATCACTTAGCTTAGTCGATCGATGATGCCTACTAAGTACCCATTGTTTTAATACTCATACTATACTTTTATACCCTTTTGGTTAGATTTAAGTACTAGTTGTCACCATTGACTTGAGTTCATATGGTGTTGACATTATAGAGATAGGGTAAGCTCTTAAAGTTCGAGTCACCCATTTTTTTCTATCTTATTATTATTTAATATTTATTTTGAGATAGATGAATTAGCTACTTTTAGACCATTAAGTTGTATCATTGATACTATATGCTCTTGTACTAACTATACCAGGTGATGGGATTGGTATTGATGTATGTTTATTTATCTATATTAGAACACTATTTATTTATAACTTGTGTTCTTAAATTTTGCCCATGTTCGCATTTCTTATGAAATTATCCCATTGTGTTAGCTCTAGGTTATGGTATTGGCTTACCTACTGAAGGGATTTGATAAGTGACATCATGACCTATAAATTAGGTTGCGACAAATTAGTATCAGACCTAGCTTTCACCGGTATTATTGGTACAAGAGCAAGTGTCAGGTAGAGTCTTGCGGATTAGAAAATTGACGTATGTTTCCTATCTTTAAGAGGCTATGGTATATTTTTAGGTGTTCTTCACTTCTTTCACTCATAATGCGCTAAGAGTCTTAGTTTGTTTGTAGAATATTCCCTTAACTATACTCTTTCATTGATTGCAATGATATGTGCTACCACTACACGAGATGAGGGTCCTGAGACCAAGCCCAAGGATCCTAATTCTGGTCATGGATAACCTAGAGGTTGAGAATAGCTTTGTGGTGTGTTCCTATCTAGGGTCCTAGATAAGCCAGCTTCCTCAGACCCTATTCTTGCATTTGAACCTGAGATTCTTCTGCCACGGCCTATGGTAGGCTAGGGTCTATCCTAGGCTCCACTAGGTTTTATTCCCTCTTTATTGCTTAAAGATTCCTTGATTTAGCTTTTTTGGATTGCTGGTTGCATGCCATCTAATGGTGCACAGTCTATTGATCAAAGTGCTACTAAGGCAAGGGTAAGGCCTGTAGCTATAGCTCCTAGAGTTGAGGTTCCCCCTGTACTGGTAGTTGTTCAGTCAGTTTTTACTTAGCCAGTTGTGATCCAACCTTCTATGTTATTTGAGAAGTAGAAGATGTTGGGTAGATTCTTGAGGTTTGCTCCACCTAGGTTTTTTGGTGCTCTAGTTGAGGATGTGTATGAGTTTTTAATTGCTTATGAGGATAGGCTTTATGTTTTTAGACTTGTTGAGACTTATGGTGTAGATTACACCATATTTTAGATAGATTTATGTGCTCATTATTGGTGAAGAGGTTATATTGATTCTAGACTAGCTTGATCCTCTCCCTTATCATAGACTTAGTTCTCTGAGATGTTCCTGAATAAGTGTATGCCTCATCACCTTAGAGATCATTTGAGAGATTAGTTCTCCAGATTGGAGTAGGGCTCCATGATAATTGCTGATTATGAGGCCAATTTTCATGAGTTGGCCAGGCATGTGACTTTTATTTTGGACAATAAGTATGAGAGAGTTTATTTCTTTGATAGATGATTAAGACTCCCTATTTATATGGCTACTCAGAGTTTAGTTGTTGCGAGTAGGACTTTTACTGAGGTTTTAGATCACTCTAGGGTGATTGAGGAAATGCACTATGAGAACCATGAGGGTCGTGATAAGAGGTGTACGCCCAGGGTAGTTCAGTAGGAAATGTAGTAGTTCCCAATTCAGAAGTAATAGTTCTCATATTGGGTATTATGTTCATTTATCTTTTCAGCCTCAGAGTCAACCTAGTCAACCAGTATAGGCAGCTCTTTAGATTACTAATGGAGATCATTCTAGTACTAGTAATCACCCTGGTAGGAGCAGTGATTAGTCTTTGAGAGGTTTAACTTTAGATCTATCTAGATGTGGTGGTCATTTTAGGTCAACCAAATCTATTAGTTCTTGTTCTACTCATGTTTCCTATTTTATTTGTGGACTTTTTGGTCACTATTTATGGGATTTCCCTAGTTGTAGGGTGATGGTTGTGTTTAGCCCAGGGTATTTCCCCTATTAGAGTAGTTTATCCCTTGAGTAAAGGTGGTACTCATGGTTACATGGATGGTTAACAGGGTGCTCATGGAGGTTCTAAGGCAGGTGGGATAGGAGGTTGGGCAGGTGCCTAGCTAGGTGGCAGGTGTGGTCTGCTATATATAGTACCTTCTAGACCCGAGGCTAGGACTTTGGATATGGTAGTTACAGGTATGATTTTGATAATTCACAAGTTGGATCTTTCTTTATTTGATTTGGGATTTAGTTATTCTTATATATCTGCTTATTATGCACCACAGTTTGAGTTGACTAATGATTTATTATTTGTGTCTTTGTACATATCTACTCCCTTGGGTGATTCGTTAGTAGTGGATCAAGTATTTAGATTATGTGTTGTGAAAATAATGTTGATACTTATGTTGATCTTACGATTCTGGATATGCTAGATGTGATTTTAAGCATGGACTGGTTATCCCATTATCATACAGTGATGGATTATTTTGCCAAGACTGTTACCTTAGCAATGTTTGACGTACCCCCAATTGTGTGGTAGGGAGCGGTTAGCCTTGAGTTGGAAGGGATTATATTTTATGTTCATGCTAGGACGCTCATTTCAAGGGGTTACGAGTCTTATCTTGCTTATATTTATGATACTCCTATGAAGTGTTCGTCTCTTGACTCTATTCCTATTGTTTGTGAGTTCTACCTAGTATTACCCCTATTTGTAAAATTTAGTTTTCTCTTAACACGAGCTTGGCACCTAATCTATTTCAATGAAACCTTATCGTATGGATCCTACTAAGCTTAAAAAGTTGAATTCTTAACTTTAAGCTCTTCTTCATAAGGGTATAATTAGATCGAGTGTGTCCCCATAGGGAGTTCTTGTATTGTTTGTAAAGAAGAAACATAGTTCTATTGCATATGTGCATTGATTATAGGCAGCTAAATAAGGTGACTGTGAAGAATCGTTATCCTATGCCTCGCATTAATGATCTATTTGACTAGATTCAGGGTGAAGCAGTGTTTTCTAAGATTGATTTAAGGTTTATTTACCATCAGTTGAGGATTTGTGCTAAGGATCTCCCAAAGACATATTTTAGGACCTATTATGGTCATTATTAGTCCTTAGTGATGTCTTTTGGGTTGAATTATACCCTAGTCGCATTTATGGATTTGATAAACCAAGTATTCAGGCCTTATTTGGACTCCTTCATGATTGTATTCATTGATGACATCCTTGTGTATTAGAGGACCAATGAGGAGCATACACAGTATTTGAGGATCGTGCTCCAGACTTTGAGAGATCATTTGTTTTTCACCAAGTTCTCTAAGTGCGAGTTAAGGATTAAGTCAATAACACTCCTTGGCTATGTGGTGTTTAAGGATAATATTATAGTAAACCTTTCCAAGATTAAGGCGACTCATGATTGGTCTATACCTACATCTCTGACTAAGGTTCATAGGTTCATTAGTTTGGACGATTATTATAGATGCTTCATTAAGGGCTTTGATACTATTTTAGCCCCTACGACTAGATTAACTTAGAAGAAGTTTCCTTTCTAATAGTTCGAGGAGTGTGATTGGAGTTTTGGAAAGCTCAAGGATTTCCTTACTTCAACTCTCATGTTAGCTCTTCTTATTGAGGGTGGGGGATTCACTGTGTTTTGTGATGCTTCTGGTGTTGGTCTTGGTTGTGTTTTGATATAGCAGGGTTGTTTCATTGCCTATGTTTTTAGAAAACTCAAGGTACATGAGTGCAACTATCCCACTCATGATTTAGAGTTTGCAGCAACATTTTTTGTGCTTAAGATTTAGAGGAACTACCTCTATGATATGCACTGTAAGATTTTCACCGAGCATCGCAGACTTTAGAATCTTTTGACCCAATGATAGCTTAATGCTCAACAATATAAATAGATAGATGATTAAGGACTATGATATTTCCATTTTGTATCTTCTAGGTAAGGCTAATATAGTAGCTGATGCCTTGAGTTGTAAGGCAGTGAGTATGGGTAACTTAGTTTACATATCAATTTCTCAGAGTCTTTTGGCATAGGACATTTATTCCTTAGACAATTTGATGGTTCTCCTTGATATTTCAGATCCAAAGAGGATTGTGGCTAGTATAGAGGCGAGGTCCTCACTATTTAAGAAAGTTCATAATCATCTGTATGAAGAAGCAAGCTTTACTTTCTTTGTGATCAAGTATTGAGTGGTGAGTCTAATAGGCATACCATTGATTCTGAGGGTATCTTAAGGTTTGATGGTTGTATTTGTGTTCCTCAGCTTGGTGACTTGATTTAGTTGATTTTGCATTAGTCATAGCTCTAGATATTCTATTCATCTTGATACAGCCAAGATGTATAGATATTTGAGTCAAAATTAACTGTGGAGTGGCATAAAAAGAGAAGTGGTAGGCTTTATATCTCATTACCTATGTTGTCAATAGGTAAAGGCCGAGCATCAGCATCCTGGTGGTTTGACTCAGAGGTTACCCATTATCAAGTGGAAATAGGAACGGATTACTATACACTTCATCAGTGGTTCGCCTCGTACTTTCCATGGTTCCAATGGCATTTGGGTTATTATGGAACATTGACTAAGTCAGCACACTTTATTTCTATTCAAACAACCTTTAGTGCTGAGAGATTTTCCCATATCTATATTCGGGTGATAGTCCATTTGCACGGGGCGCCCATTTTTATCATTTCCAATTGTGGCTCTATGTTCACTTTGAGGTTTTGGAGAGAATTTTGGGAGGAGTTGGGTACTCAGGTAGACTTGAGTACAGTCTTTCACCCACAGACCGATGGTCCATCTTAATAGACTATTTAGGTTCTCAGGGATACATTTTGAACCTATGTAATATATTTTGGGGGCTAGTGGTATCAGCACTTAACCTTGGTAGAATTCACGTATAACAATAGTTACCATTCAATTATTGAGATGGCGCCTTTTGAGGATTTGTATGGTAGGAGATGTTATTCTCCAGTCAAATAGTTTTAGACATTTGAGGTGAGACCTGTGGTATGGATTTTCTTTAGGACACACTGGATAAAGTCAGGGCGATTTAGAATTAGTTGAGAGCACCCAGAGTAGGCAGAAGGCCTATGCAGATCGTAAGCTTTGTTCCTTGATATTTGGAGTTGGTGATCGTGTATTCCTTCATTTATCACCAATGAAGGTTATGATAAAGTTTAGGAGGAAGGGCAATCTCAGCCCTTGAGATATTGGTCCTTTTGAGATTTTTTGCGCAGTTAGAGAGGTAGCTTATGAGTTAGATTTACCTCCAGAATTTTTCTATTGTTCATCTATTTTTTCTTGTCTCTATGTTGCAGTGGTGTATTCCTGATTTGTCTCATGTACTTAGATAGGACTCAATCTAGTTAGATAAGCATTTGACCTTTATGGAGGAGCCTATGCTTATTTTGGCTAGTAAGGTGAGGAGGTTGCATACTAGGGAGATTACTGTAGTTAAGGTTTAGTAGAGGCACTTCCCAGAAAAGGAGGCCACTTGCGAGATCTAGAGAAGATTCGGGTCCAATATCCTTACTTCTTTGAGACTTCAGGCATTTTCTCATCTTTAACTTTCGGGGATGAAAGTTCTTTTAGTAGTGGATATTATAATAACCCTTCAGGTTATTTTTAGTATTTCTGTTTATTTTTGTATTTACAGCTTTCCCATAGTTGTCCCAACTCATTTATGACTTGTTGGGACCGATAGTTTGGTTATCAGGTAGTTCATTTGGTTCTTAAAGCCAATTCCTTGTTTAGAAGTCTTTGTTGGTTCCAAATAGCCACAAAGCAAAACATCAGTAAAATGATCTAAAATGCAAATTCTGCATGTTCCAAAAGCTTTGAAATATCAATTTTTGGCTGGGTAGATCTTTGGTTTAGGTCTCAATGCACGTGATCTCATTTCAACTTATTGGTTGGAAAGTTAGAAAAATTAGAAGTTTAGGTGTGGGACCCATATTTGGTTGAATCAACCTCTGATGGAAAATATGAGTTTACCAATTTGTCTGGAATATAGAATTTAGTGTGGTTACATAGTTTATTTGCATATATTGGATTCCCAATGAATCCCGAGGCGTTGTTGCAAACTTGGAAAAATTTCTAAGTTTTGCTGGTGTTGGTGCATTGGTATCGCACAAGGACCATCATGATCACACTTTGGTGATTTGAATAGGGCTCTGGTGATCTCACAATGGCGATTACAGTCCAAGAAGTGTGATAGGAACATCTCTTTACCTAATGAGGATATTTTAGGACCCCCAAGGACTCATTTTGGGCATATCTCACTCATCTTTGAGACCTAGAAACCCTAAAATGGTATGCTAACCTTAAATTTAGTCTTGGGTGTAACTTGGAATCTTGATTAATATATTTTTTTCATGATTCACTTTGGATTTAACGTGCGAAACCTTCACTTTCATGATTATTTGACCAAAGCCCTAAATCACTTAGGGCTTGAATTTAGCCCAAAGTTTTCTTGGTTTTACCCATTCCTGGGGGTTTTGATTCCATGATCTTGATATCTTATTAGGTTGACCTCGAAAGCATATTTTCTATAAGTGAGATCCACTTGGGGTTTTTGGTGTCATTTTGGGACCCAAAGCACAATGGTGTAATATGGGTATTGATATTCTCATAATGATGTGTAGAATGTGTTTTTTATAGTATGGCACCTTGAAGAAGATCCTCGAAATGGAAAAGTGAAGGTTTAGTAATTCGTGGCATTTTTTTATTTGAGGTAGTTAGGCTTATTCCTTGATTGATTGAGTTATATTATAGTATAATTCTGATATATGGTTATATTGGGAGGGGTTTAGGTGTTTGATTGATAAATAGTAAGCCTTGGGATTAGTTGCATCGTTTAAGTCACTTAAACTCATAGATTGGAATGCTTAACTTGTGGGCTTGAACCTTGATGAATTGGACTTCATAGTTCATGATTAGCATGAGGATTTCTTAGTTACTCTAATTAGATGGGAGTGACCTTGTCACTCATGTTGTGGGTAAGATGACCCTAGTTGCTTACATAAATAGAAGTGCCTTAGTTACTATGGATGAGTTAAGTATAGTTATTGGGAAAGACCTTTACCTCAGGACTATAGTGGCTTGCTATATATTTAAGAGTTGATTTACATACCTTAGCCTAATCCCGAGTAGAAATTGGACTTAGAATGTATTTTGGGGAATTAGAAGTGGGTTCTTAACCCACCTTAAGCTTGGATTGATATAGTTCCCTTGAAGATCTTATACGCTTATTAAATGCCTAGGAAATGCTCCCTCTGAAGCATATTGGCTAACCTTGGTAGTAAATTATGGTGATTCCATTATAACTAATTGTCCTAGTCTAATTGACTACAATAGCTTATGATGCCATAATGAGTTATTGTTTATTCTATTAAAAGAGCCCATGACCATGTCATTAAGTAAGCCGTGGATTTCCTATTGCTCAAGTTAGTGATGAACTTTCATTATGTTAATGGTGGGCCAATGAATAGATTACTTATGGGCCATCACTCATAATAATGTTTATGATTATGTTATGTTTTAATTGATTAGATTATTGGCTTATAACTTATAATATTCATATTGCATATATACATACACTTATCCATAATGTGACATTGATGATAAATGAAGAAATATAGAGGTATGCTCTTCTTACTTCTCCTATTATGTTTCTTTAATTAGCCCTCGAGGGGCTTGTTCATTACTTTATCCCTTGTGGGGATTGCTCTTTATTATCGACATTGAACTAGATATGATAATGATACCCGATAAAGCTGGAGAAGATATATTTTACCCGACATGACTGGAGGAGATTGTAATAATGATATTCATACATGGCAAGGCTGGAGGATGTAATGACGATGATACATGACAAAGCCAGAGAGTGACTATGATGATACTCGGCAAGGCTAGAGGATGATTATTTGATGTACCTATGTGTACATCTACCGATTTAAGTCTGGGTAGCCCTATGTATGTTAATTTTATTCTTATATATATGTATATCTCCATGTGTATGATGTGGATGTAATGTGACTTTAGGATGTTGGATGTAGTACACTAGTGTTAAATGTATATAAAGTGGTGTAGTCAATGAATTATTAATAACTAAGGATTTATGGTGGATGTTGTTTAAAAAACTAATATAGACTAGTTGGTAAGAAGGAAACTAGTTGTAAAATGAGGATTAGACTTAGTGAGTAAAGTTAGCGATAAATAATGGTTAGTTAAGGAATGCTGGCTATTTAAATGTCTATGTAGTGAATAGTTGTCTAATAAATGACTTAATTATATGATGGCTAGGATTCTAATAGACTCCTTAATGATCCTTGTTTAGCTAATAAATTGTGGCTAATATGCATTGATGATAAGTGGCTAATGATTGCAATAGTATAGAATATGGTTATATGGTCAATGTTGGTAACTGATTAAAGTTCGGTAAAATGTCTAATTATGATAAATGTGGAATACGGCTGAAAAATGATGAAATTTGGATATGATGTTGGTTAAATGCCTTTTAATTATTTCTCTTGGATGTACTCTCTGGTAATTTGGGATGTTGTGATGATTTCTTTATTTTATGCACCAGTCGGCATATGGGATTTAACTTTGTACTTATGATTTCTTATGGTTATACTTTATGATGTGTTATGTTTCTGAATTATCTATTACTTATGCACAATGATATTGGAAGGTGTTGATGCCTTATGTTATACTATTGTTCCAGTTTAATTACTTATTATGTGCAGTGATGATGGAGATGATTCAGGTTCGATTTTGTACCTTGACTTATTGATAATGATTTTGCATTATTTCATCTTTATATCATGACTTAGCCCATTCGGACGATGATGCCTATCGAGAACCCATTGTTTTGGTGCTCATACTACAGTTCTATACATTTTTTATGTAAATTTGAGTACTAGTTGCCACTATTAACTTAAATTCATGTGGTGTTGATATTCTGGAGATAGGGTGAGCTCTTGGAGTTAGAGTTACCTATTTCCTTCTATCTTATTATTCTTCAGTCTCTTGTTTCAACACAAATGTATTGGCTATTTTTATACCATTGGGTTGTGTCATTGATACTAAATGCTCTTATACTGACTATACCAGGTCATAGGATTGGTATTCATGTTTCTCTATTTATTTATATTATAACATTGTTTATTTATAACTTATGTTCATAGAATTTACCCTGTGTTGGCATTTCTTACCAATAACCCATTATGTTAGCTCTGGGTTATGGTATTGGCTTTGGAAAGATTTCGTAGGTGCCATCATGGCCTATAAATCGGGTTGTGACATTAGTTCCCACTCTCTTAAATTAACTACCCAACCTAGTTTGAAAGAGTTAAGCTACAACCTACCTCAAGGCCAAAAACCGATCGACAAAACTTCAACCCATGACCTTACTTCTCACGAATGATCCCAAAATTAACTAAAATCAAGAAATATAGAATCTATGCATCAAAACAAAGCCAACTATACCCATATTGCCTACTTTTGGTTTGGGGTCAAAATGGACCCGTACAATGGGTTTTTGAAAAAGAAGGGAAAATCATAACTTTATTTCAAAAATGTATTTCCCATACTTTTTAGAACCTGTAGATGGAAACCCAAGTCAAATTGAGTTAAAAATGAGGATCAAATTGAAGAAAAATTATTTCTGAACCTTATCGGGTAAAACCATTAAAATCTATTTTAAAATCAAGAAAAGAAGTTATTTTGAATATGAAATCAAGGAAAACAAGTAATTATAGGATTAAGAACAGTATTCAAGCGAAAAGGAGTGAAATTGGGGTTTAAAATCAAGCCCTAAGGTTTTTAGGGTTTTGAGAAATTAATCAAGAAATTCAACCAAGAAAAAGGTGGATTCTTACATTAAATCCATGAGAGGATAAAGAAATGGATGTTAATCTAGGTTCCCAATCACCCAAAAGATAAACTTTAAGCTCTCACACTATTTTATGGCTTAGCACTCAAGAGGCAAGATGAATAATGAGCTAATTAACAACCTAAGGGGTCTATTTATACCCTTTTCAGGTAATCAGGTATTGCAATTGCTCACACAGATGTGCAATTGCACATCCTGACAGCAGAAGGAGGTGTGGCAATTGCCAAAATCCTAACTTCAATCGCGCTACCATCTCTGCACACACTGGTGTAATTGCAGATACACCAGAAGCCAACTGAAACTTGGAAAGTTTCCAATTTTTTTACAAGGACTCATGATACGAGCATGATCACGTAGATGGACTTATGAGATTCTTTGTTAGCCCCGAGACTTAGAGTGTTCAAGTGACGTACAAAGAAGGCATAAAATGCACTCCAAGGGTGTCTTTTTGAAGCCTTTCTCTAAAGGCTCATTTTAGATATTTCACACCTTATTTTGTAAACTATTATATATAGAACATATTTGGTTTTCATCCATTAGTTTTTGGATATTTTAAGACATAACATTTTAAACACAAAGTCCTCTCTCTTCTTGAGGCAACCCAAAACTAGGTCACAAGTGTGGATTCACTTGTGTTGTTTGTTCTTGACTTGGAACATTGGGTGCTTGGGAGATTGACGTCTCTCTTGTGTCCATGAAGAGTGTAGGCATTACTATTATCATTAGTTAAGGGTCTTGGTGTTTGAAACACACTAAGGTTCTTAGTTCATGTAATAGTGCATGTCACACTATCTATCCCTTTGTTTGTTAAAATCGTGTAATTGTTGTGTTATTGTAATCTTAATCCATTTTTTGTCTTGTTATTCATCTTATTGTTGATAATCTATTTTGGTTGTTGGCTGTTCTTGGTGGTAAAATCACCTTTATATGTCATAGTGTTGTGTTTTTGTGAACCTGAGACTTATTCTTCATTGTGTTCTCGAATTCTTCAAGTTTGTGGACTATTTTTGTGTTGTTTTTTGTGCATCCCTTGTTTGGTTTGTATCATTTGATATTAGATCTTGTGGTAGATTTTGTTACAACAAAATCAATCTTGGACTTGTAGTTTAAAAAAATCAAAAAAAAAAAAAAAAAAGAAAGTTTTCTGTGTGTGGTGGTGTTCTTGGATGAGAAAGTTGTTGTTCTTGTTGTGAGTCTTGGCCGAGATTGTGAAGTCTAGATATAGGTTTCTTTTACTTGTTTTATTGTTTATAGTTTTAGTTTTGTTCTTCACTAACACTAAAGAAGTCTAGATCTAGATTTGAGCTTGAATTGTTCATGTTGTTGATGTGAACAAAGTATGGCCAAGTGTTGATGTTATTGTCCTAGTCTTGACCGTGTTGAAGACCTTGTTGTTGTGGAATTATTGTTGTTATTGGAGATTATTTTTGATTGTTCTTGGTGTGGTTGTTGTGTGCTTTAAGTTCTTCACTACATTCATTACCTTGTTAAACATTAAAGTGAACTTTAGATCTAAAAAAGATGAAAGACAAGGTTTAGTACTTGATAGTCTTAAAAGATTTGCTCACATCACTTCAAAGACTTGACAATAAATTTTCACCTACTTTTCCATGTTTCAAGGAAGAAGTACCAAGAAGGTCAAATCTTGCTTTTGAATTTAAAAAAGGGCTCCAAAACTTGGTTGTATTTCCCTCCATTGAACAAATTCCACCAAATCCAAATTGTGAATTGACCGAAATTTCAACTTGGTGAATTAAAATTGTCTAGAACCGTGACCAATAGTGGACTACCACGTTATCAATCTACTATTCATGCAACATTTTTAAGCTTAAATTTTAGATTCTTAGTTTCTTTTTATTGTTCCTTAGTTTCATTTGTTGACTCGAACACTAATTGACAAGCTTGTAATTTCCTACTAGATTGTAAGTTAGTTTAGTATCTGTTTTTTCGTGTTAGAGTTTGTTGTGTACTTTTGTTGTTTTAAATCATTGTTAATTCTTAACTCTGTTCCTAAAAGATTTGTTTGAAATTTCAAACCAAAATCTATTCCGGACAAGATTAGACTTTATCCTCAACTCCTCACAGGTTCCTTAGTCGGCTTACAATGCTTGTGAATCTACGAGTGAGGTAATCAAAGTGTGTGTGTGTGGTGAGGCTACCCAACTAATTTGTTTTCTATTTTTGTAGGTATTTTATTAGGTATTTTGTAATGAAAGGATCCATATCTCAAACCGTGGGCAATAATACTCTTAGTACTATATTGGATTCCCTTGAAGCCATAACCCGAGGGTTGGAAAAGGTGCATGTGGATTTGAATTTGGTGAAGGGGGATATGTCAACGTTAAAAGGGGATGTATCTACTATGAGTGTGAGGTTGGAACAAGTGAAAAGCCAAAGGAGCTAGCCCTCTACTTCTCAACACTATCATGTGTCCTCAAGTAGACATGATCAAAGCACTTCCCGTACCATCTCCCCCAAAATATTACACCAAATGATCAACGATCGAGACAACCACCAAATATTTCCCAACGCTGAGAGTACGATAGAACAACCCACCCTCCACTTCACCAAGTCCATCAAGAAGGATTTGGAACCCAAATACCAACACCAAACCTAAGCCCTCCACTAAACCAAAGGCCTCACGTTCCAATCGAAACTCCATTAAACCAAAGGCCTTACTTTCCATCAAATCCAAATCCACTTAACCAAAATCAACCCAACTATGTAGAGGGATATGGTAGGGAGAAACAGCATGGGGGTTATGGAGCTTATAGTGATGTTTACTTAAGGGGATAAGAGTTAAGGGGTAGGAATGGTGATCTAGGTCGGGAGGTAAGGTTTGACAACTAAAATAGAGAAGTACGCATTAATTCAATCAAAGTTAGCCTTCCTATCTTCAAGGGTGACAGTGACCCTAGGCTTATCTTACTTGGGAGTCATCTTGTGACAAGATATTTCAAGTGAATGATCTAACTGGAGAGAAGAAAAGTTGTTATGCTATTGCTCACTTTGAGGAGTACGCAAACACTTGGTTAGAATATGTGAAAAGGTTTTGTAATATGTTGATTGAGGGGCAACCCCCTCTATGGTTTCGATTGAGGTGCCTTATACGGCAAAGGTACCTACCCAAGGGCTACAAACATGAGCTTTTTTCCAAGTTGGACAACTTGAGGCAAGGACATAAAAGTGCCATGGCATACTATGACGAGTTTCAACAATTAATATTGAAGCTTGATCATCGAGAACAACAAGTGAGCCATTAATTATATGGTTCAAGGTTGAGCTGAATCGAAACATATCTTAATGCATGACCCTCCACAAGTTTGACACTATTGATTGTATCTTCCAAGTGGCCTTGGAGGTTGAAAGAGAGATCTCGGCTTACAAACCCAAGGGCCACCAACATTCCTCAGATTAGCACAAGGACAAGGATGGCTCATTCAATGCCACTCAGACTAAGAGCAAGGCTTCCACAATCGAAACCAAGGTTGTCCAAAAGTATCCTTCAAGAAATGAAGGTAAACAAATCTTATTCTCGTCCTAAGGGATTTTAATATTTTAAATGTCAATGGTAGGGGCTCAAGAATGGTGAATGCTCAAACCAGAGAAATATTATCCTTGGGGAGGGAAAACTATATTATCTTGGTGAGGAGGTATGACTTGAATCAGATGAGGAAGATGGAAAAGCTCAAGATGGAGAGCAAGAAGCCGAGGTGACAATTGGTGATAGCGGGGAAAATGTTTGGCCTCTTGATTAAGTGTGTGGAGTGCCTTGTTATATGTAAAGAAGGTTCATGATTAGTGAGGTTTTGTATGAGGAACCTAGGAGTAGGTAAGGTAAAGAATAAGAGAAGATGATGCCACAAAGGTAGGGAAACACTTGATCGTGGGATTTTCCAAAAAAGGCCTATTTTTGCTTACTAACCGAGATATTAGCACTTTTCCAAGTATCAAATCTCCTTATGTGTAGGTTAAAGAATATGTAAGTCCAAATTTCATGCTTGATGATCTCATGGAGACCTTGGTTGAACATCCTAACCTTGGGAAAAGCGATGAAGAGATGATTCAAAGAGGAAAGCTTGCGGTGATGAAGCCTTGAATTTGTGGACATACCTTTCAAGATGGAGAGGATTATATGGGCATGATCACGTAGATGGACTTATGAGAGTATGTATTGGACCTGAGACTTAAAGTATGCACATGAAATGCAAAGAAGGGCCTAAATGCATATCAAACATGTCCATTCAATGAACTCTAAGGGCCCCTACTTGAAGCCTTTCACTAAAAGATCATTTTGGATATTTCACACCTTATTTTGTAACCTACTATATACAGAACATATTAAGGTTTCATTCATTAGTTTTTGGATATTTTATGACTTATAACATTTGAAACACAAAGTCCTCTCTCTTCTTGAGGCAACCCAAAACTAGGTCAAAAGTGTGGATTCACTTGTGTTGTTTGTTTTATGCTTGGAACGTTGGGTACTTGGGATATTGACGTCCCTCTTATGTCCATGAAGAGTTTAGGTGTTACTATTATCATTAGTTAAGGCTCTTGTTATTTGAAACACACTTAGGTTTTTAGTTGATGTAATAGTGTATGTCACACTATCTATCCCTTTGTTTGATGAAATCATGTAGTTATTTTGTTATTGTAATCTTAATCTGTTTGTTATGTTGTTCTTTATATTTTTGTTGATAATCTAGTTTGGTTGTTGGCTATTCTTGGTGTTAAAATCACCTTTGTATCTCATATTATTGTGTTATTGTGAACCTGAGACTTGTTCTTCTTTGTGTTTTCGAGTTCTTCATTATGTTCTCGGATTCTTCAAGTTTGTGGACTATTTTTATGTTGTTTTTGATGCATCCCTTGTTTGGTTTGAATCACCTCGGAATTCATTTGGAAACCAATACACTCAAACAAACTATGTAACCACACTAAATTCAATGCTCCAAACTCAATGGATATATTATATTTTCAAAAATATGTCATTTTCACAAAGTTGACCCCCAAAACCCAAAATCACAACTTTTCAAATTGAAGGTTGAAATGAGATTTAAAGACCATAAAACCATACTGAATATGTTATCACCCTAAAATCGATATTTTGAATTTACTGGCATATTTCGTTCAACCATCCATCACACAGATCAAAAGATAACCACAAAAGTCCATAATAAGGCTCTTGAAGCCACCAAAATCCATAGTGTTGCACTACCAAAAATGCATTAGGAACCATGCAAACCAACCCCACACCCCAGAAATACTAAAATGTAACTACGAGGAGGGGTAAAATAGTTGTGTTTTCTAAGCTAGATTTGAGGTCAGGCTATCATGAGTGAGGGTTGGGGTAGTATACTTTCCTAAGACTGTCTTTAGAACTCATTAAAGCCACTATAATTTCTTCTTCATGTCTTTTGGTTAAACTAATGGCCCAACAATATATATTGGATTTGATGTACCATGTATTTAGATCCTATTTGGATTTGTTTGTGATAGTTTTCATTCATGACATCCTAGTCTACTCTAGGGGTACGGAGGAACGTGAGCAGTATTTTATGATTGTGCTCTAGATCTACTTTACTTCAGGTTGTGATCACATAAACTATTTATGGTATATGTCACAAAGCCTATAGAGATGGTGATAGAGGCCCACTATCAAGGTGGTTTTAGTGGTTTAGAATCTCAATTTAGGGGTTTCCCTAATAGAGGATATCATTAGCAATTTTTCTAATAGTCTTATTTAGGAAATATTATATATTATTCATGGTGGGTGTTCAAGTCATGTGGTCAAATAAGACAAGGTCCAGGTTAGACTTAAATGGGTCCTTATTTTAGATATTCAAGTTGTGGTAATTCTAATTCAACTGGATCTTTGCATTATATGATGTTTGGGAAAGGATGTTATGAGTGTAAGGAGCTAAGGCATTCGCTAAATTATATCCCTGAATTGAACAAAGTAGGCAGTAACACCAGCAAATTCAGGCACCTAGGGCTCCTTCACCACTAGCCAAAGTTGGTGTGCTGGGTATTAGGGGTGACCCCTAGAATACTAAGGATGGATATCAACCAGGCCATATTAGTGGTCATATAAGTACTCAGTATGGGGGTAGATAAGATAATTTGTATGATTTTTTGGATAGGCTTGAGCTGGAGGTTTCAGATATCATCATCACAAATATGATCTTTATTTGTCATTTACTATATTTTGTGTTATTTTATCCAAGTTCTACATATTCCTATTTGTATGTCTACTTTGCTACTTGTCTAGTTTTGTTATGTGAGTCTTTATTTGTGTCTATGCATGTAGCAACTCTCGTAGGTACTTCATTTGTAGTGGATAAAGTGTATTGATCTTATTTGGTGACTATCTTAAGGAATGACACTTAGATAGATATTGTTATCCTAGATATGTTTTTCTAAGGTATGATTCTAGGCATGGACTAGTAGTCTCCCTATCATGTGGTCTTGGATTCCTTTTAATAATACTATCATACTGACTATTCATAGTATCCCTCAAATTAAGTGGAAGGGTACCGATTGTTATGTTCCTAAAGGGATCATATCATTCATTTGGGAGAGGGGATTAGTCGTGAAGGGGTGTTTGTATTATCTTGCTTATATTAGTGATACTAGTACTGACACTCCTTTACTTGAGTAAGTTACCGTGGCTTGTGAGTTAGATGATGTGTTCCCTACTGATCTACTGGGTCTTCTGCTCGATCGTGATATTAGAGAATTCCAAGGTTTAAGTTAGAGTCGTACTGCTAAATAAGTGTGAGAATGTACAGATGAATGAATATCATCACTAATAGCCAAACAATACTAATGTAAGCACCTAAGCATCTATAAACTAAACCACAAATGTTTAAAGGATAAAGAACTAACCTGGTGTCCAACGGGTCTAGTAATCAAGGCATCGGGACCAATAATATATCAAGAAAAAGGATATCAAAATTAAAATCAAAAAGTCTAATGTAAACAAGGGCATGAAGCTACTAAGAGGGTCTAATCAAGGAATATTTCCTTAAATCACTAATTACTACCATATATATTATACAAAGGAATAATCCCTAATGCCATCCTAAGGTCAAACAAGTATATAATCAAGTTACAATATCTCATAGCTATAGTAATTATTCTAGGCTAAGTCTCAAGTTACAATTCTATTCTAAAATCCCCTAAACATGTCAAAGCAAGGTCCAAATAGAAATACACCTACCCAATAACCACCACCCAACATACAATCTCGACCATACATAATCTCGTGGAGAAAACTAGGTCAAAGCCTACCTCATAGTTGAACAACAGTCTCAAATTATCTATGAACTATACATCTCTACTCCTTGATCTCTAGATATCGTCGCACTATAAAATTCATAATATATGATTTAATATGATTAAAAAGATATCCATATTACAATATAAAACTCAAGGGAAAAAATTGGGTCAAGAATAGGCTTGTGGCGCCCACTAAGGGAATTTCAAAACTTAACCTGTCACCGACCACCCGAAGGACAAGGAATGCATACTCTAAAATTGAGTACAAATAAATTCTCAATTGGGGCTTAGAATAGCACCAAAGTCTAAGGAAAATAAGTGAAAAATCAAGGATTAAGTGAAGAATTAGGGAGGAAACTTTGGGATAATAATGGGAAAATAATTACTAACACATCTTCGACTAAATCCCAGCTCCAATTCACAAGCTCAAGAGTTCATCAATGGTTAAAATGAGACATGAAAATGTCTGAAAATTGCAAGAAATGAGAATATATACAACCAACAGTGACCTTTTAAGCATCCATTAAGCCGCTAAAGTGTCTACAACCAAATTGGCAAATGACCATCAAAGTGGTGGGTACAGCAGGGGTGAGATGCCACTAAAGTGGCACTTGGTTTCTGTTATACCTCGCAAAGTCCTCTTCCAATTTGAGCCTTAGAGCGTATTTAGTAAAGCAAAAATTTGAGTCTAAAAGTTTCAGAAGTGTCTTCCCAAGTATGAAATACTTTTAATCGTGTGTAATTTCCCTAATTTCTACTTTTTTTCATGTAGAGCATTGAATAATATTTCCATCGATACCAAATTTGCCCAAATCCAACACTCGGGTGAAGAGTTAGAGCTATTTTAGAGAGACAGTGTGCCACCTGACACCTTAGCGCATTGCGGAGCCAGCCAAAATGGTAATTGTCAAAATCTAGTGAAACTCCATGATTCCATCACGTCACGGTATATTTCTAGTTCCCAACCAAGATGGCAATGTGATTTCCACCGTGTCGTGTCGTCGTGTGGTTTCCCAATTGTCCATTTTCCAGTGAACTGGCATGATTATTCCGTGTCGTGCTAACATGAAAAATTAGGATTTTTAATTTTAATTCCAAGGACAAAAAAGGGCTTTTCCCAAACCCTATATATACCCCCTTTACACGGCATTTGGCCTCATTTTCTCTCTTCTTCCACCCAAAAACTAGGGTTTCCAAAATCAAAAATCCTCATTTTTCCTTCCATAAAAAAAATCAAGAGAGTTCAAGAGAATTAAGAGAAACCAAGAAATCCTTCCAAGAACCTTCAAGAAAAGAGTTTCCCCAGGTATGTAGATGTTGATTCTTGGATCCCTTTCATCTAAGAAGCTCAAGAACACTTTTCAAAACTTCAAGATTTGTATATTTCTGAGATTCCATGAATTGTATGAGTTGAAATTGATGTTCCATATGTTGTTGAGTTTTGATTCATGTTTGTTTACAAGATTTATGAGCTCTGACCCTAGTATGTGGAATCCATATGATGTTTATGATGAACCTTCCTTATGTTGCTTTCTATATGATGTTTTCATGACATTTGGGTGTAGAAATGGTTGAATAAGCGAAGTATGTCCCCCATAGGTTTGATAAAAGCTTAGGTGAAGTATAAGGACTAGTGTAGTATATTGAAGATGAAACCCCAAGTTGTGAGTTAGTACATGCATGCCTAGTGTTTGATAAAATGCCTTAGTGAATAAATGGTGCTATAATAGTATGAAATCTCCAAGTAGGTGTAAACCCGTACTTTCTTAGTGTTGTTGAAAGACCTTAGTGAGTAATTTGAGACAAGATAGCGGTAAATTCCCCAATTATGTGCTCTTTGATATATGCTAAAATTTTAATACATGTCAAGTGGTTAGCAAGTAAGTTAAGACATGATAGTGTGAAGTTTTTTCCAAATCTTGTGATGTCTAAATACATGTCAAGACTGATTTAGGTGTGAAGTACTTGAGGTAAGACCTTGTTGAAGGAAGTATGATCTAGTAGCATGTTTCCCTATGCTAGTATATGTTGATGTTTCCTAAATACTTGACGTGATGCCTTAATGATTGCAAAGGTGAAGGTATGTTATGTTTCCTAAATACTTGAAGAGATGCTTTAATGACAATGATGATGAATGAATGATTGTGATAATGAATCAATGATTGTGATAATGATGATGAATGAATGATTGTGATGATGAATAAATCATTATGATGATGATGATGAATGAATGGTTGTGATGATAGAGGAATGATTATGCTTTATTTTATATTATTGAGTCCTAGGGGCATTTATACCCGACAATTTATTTGTTGTCTAGAGCCCGTGTCAGTTTCACAATAATTCCAATCGAGGCATGACTCTCCGAACTCAGTGAATTAAGCGCGTTGTATCCTCAAACAATTGTAGAACTTAAGAAAGCTTAGAAATCTCATTTATCTCTGTAATCTCCGTATCTCTAGTAATCTAGCCTCGGTCCTGTAATTATCTCAGATCCAATAGTATCCAAGTGTTAATTCTAACCTCAGAAGCGATTCAAATAATCTAGTTAAGCTCTGTATTATCAGTCAGATACCATAATTTAATACTCTTTCCTTCAGATATAGAACTAAGTGATCTCAACATAGCTCAATCAGATCTTTTGATAAATATGATCAGTATCAGATTTAGTTCAGTTATGTTCAATCAATAATTCAGTTCAGTGTCTTTCAATTGGGAGTAGAAACTAGCACCAAGCGAGGAACGGGATGACGGCTCCTCTCGACAGTGAGAGAAAGGCCGGAGTCGTTAGTAACAATCCCTGATCTCCAAAACTGCATAGCCAGTGTATGATACAGAAGTCACCATCAGGAAAAGGCAGTCACCTCCAGAGAAAGAGTATTTGACTATTATATTTCCTTAGGTCGACTTTCTAATAAGGGTTATCTGCTAGAGAGAATTGACTAGAGAGAGGTCTTTACCCGTGGCACAGTATTGACACCCTTCCAACTGGGGTTATAGGTTGGACCCCACCTATGGTAGGTTGGGGCATATCGGTTAAATAACTACTTCCCACAATTTTAGTTACAATTTTAGTTTCAGTATCAATCTTTAGAAATCAAAACTGTCAGATACAGTCATCTATTTTTATGAGGAACTCAGATAGTTCCATTGATTCATGGACCATCCCGTCAGATAGGCTTGGTCTCATATACAGTTATTTGATATCATATTTAGAGATATGCTGCCACACAGGCTTGATTCATAGTCTTTGATTCTATTAAGTATCCTTGTTTCTAGATTAAGATATATTCATATTTCTTATCATTGATAATTGTTTTTGAAATTATCCATTCGAGAGGTTGATCTCTAATCCTGTCAGTCGAAAGCAGTAAGCTCAAAATTCAGTCCTTGATGTAAGTGCATCCAGATCCACAGTTATCAGTATTAGATGAGTCAAAGATTTAGTATGTCAGTATCCTAGTGTCAGTAAGGATTTTAGTCTGCAGTAAGGCAGTACCCAAGTTTTGGTCTCTATAGCTATGATGATTATGACTATGGTCTATGCATTCATGTATGTTTATGTGCTCTCGTGTGGCATTATCATGATTATTCAGTTTAGATATTATGTATGCATGACCCCTTGCATTTAGCTTTACCCCATCTATATACTCAGTACATTCATGTACTGATGCATTTGCGATATGGTGTTTTATTTGGCACCATAAGTTTTGAGTTACAGGACCCAGAGTTTCCTTAGAAGTTCAGTCCCAGTCAGCAGCAGCAGTTGTAGTAGTGAGTCCTCTTTTTTCGAGGATGAATCTCAGTTTACTATTATGGCATCAGACTTTGTTTATATTTTCTATAGACGGAGTTAGTTGGGGATATGTCCCATCAACTCTACAATTCAGATAGTTTAGAGGCTTTTTAGATAAATGTATTAGTATTCAATTTTCTATTTTAAGTATGCATAGATGTGTTGAACCTTATGGCCAGTTTCTGCATTTATTGAAAAAGGTTAGCTTGTGGTCCTTCGGGGTCATAAGCACCATATGACATCTCGGGATGAGATCTTGGGCCGTTACAATTGCTTAAGCGACATTTGCTAAGGCAAACAAGTACTGCTAAAGTGTCCACCACTAAAGCATCTCCCAAGCCGCTTAAGCGGATGCATTAGCTACTAAAAACCAGCAATTTCACTATGACTAAATGGACTCTAACCAAGTGCTCAAGATTTGTTCAAAACTCCATGCATGAAAATAAACTATGCTACCCTAACAAATGATCCTTTTGAACTCTACAAAACCATCAAAAATTCTATCTGAGGTTTATTCGATAAAAATAAGGTCCAATACCCATTGTTCCATTTTCAACAATAGCCTAAAATGAGCTTGAAAGTCTCGAGACCCAAACAAAGGGTCCTTCTAGCCAAAAATCAAAATTTTAGAGCTAAGTTAACTATTATAATTCTCATTTGAGTCTATTTTTATAATACCCCAGAAGATTCTAGATAAGTTTCCAGCTATTCATCCCACGTTTAAAGGCCCCAATTTTATATTTCACACTAAGTGCAAGTGACACGGCCACTTTAACACAAATATTTTGAACATTTTATTTCTGGCTTTTCGTGTTTAAAACATTAATTCATGAGTTAGAATATGATTAGGGATTTTAAAAGGGTTATCAGAGAGAGTTTTAGAATTTTTTAAGGAGGTTCAGCATGTTTTTGGACCACGGAGGTAGTAAGTCTCTGTGATTTCTATGTACCACGGAGGATAGTCTCCACAATATATAGTGTGTCATGGATGATAGTATCTGCAATACACAGCGTGTCACAGAGGCTAGCCTCCACAATAGCCATCGTGCCACGCTACAGTGTAAATCTTATAGCCTTTACTAAAGGGGTGAGGGGTATTTGGGTCTTTTTCTCTCCCCAAAATATCCAAATCATGACTTAAAACCCAAGAGGGGAATAATTTTCCCTATTCCTCATCAGTGAATGACGTTTAACCTCCTCTTGTTCTCAAGAACACAGGAAAAATCAAAAAAAATCCAAGAATCCACCCTTCCAAGGCCTCAATTTCAAGTTTTCCCAAAGAAGACAAGGAATTTAAATATCTGGGATATTCATCAATGGGTTCCTTCCACCCATTGAGTCCTTTAATTTTAAAGTATAAACCCTTTTCCTCTTTTGATGAAATTTCAATTCTAGTACGAATTTATTCTACTTTCTATTAATAGTTTTGAATACAAACCATGACAATGTGTTTCCCCATGTAAATTATGTTTTTCTATTCTTTATAAACTCTCACCCAACTATTGTTTAGCTGACACCATGTTGATTATCAATTTATGAATTTAACCATGTAAGCATGTTATCATCATTAGTTTAACATCTTACCATACTCATAATCAAGGATTTCATTAGTTTAGTAAGTTATACTATGTTTTGAGTCAACAGATCATGAATACCTTATAGTATTATAATGATATTATTGTACTTAATGTATTATTTAGTGATGTGGGTAATGAACACTCAATACCTAGGAAAATTATGTCTATCAGTGTTATCAGGTTACAAGTCATTAAGATCTGTCTTGTATTATTAAATTTCATAATAACATCAAAATGAGCACTCATCAGTACTAGATATGTTTTATAATTATATTTAGATTATCATCAGGTTGATCATTTGTCAGTATGAACCAAGCTAAACTACTTATCAGTACTAGATCATATTAAATGAATGAGGATACCATTATCATTCAGTTGGGAGTAATACTTAGCATCGAGCAAACTCAGGGATGGTGTTTCCCCCATTAGTTTAGGCAGAGTCGTTATTAGTAGTCCCTAAGTTCCAAAACTTCGTATCCAGCATAGGTTATAAGGGGCCACTCATTAGTTTAGGCTTGACTTCCTCTCAAGGTTCACCCATCAGTTTAGGCTTGATACCCTGGTCCTTTAGGATATCAAATTAGTGGATCCACACAGCCAGTGTCAGTACCTGAGGCAAGGTATTGACACCCTTCCAACTAAGGTTATAGGTAGGACCCTTGTTATCTCAAATAGAGGAATTTCGATTAAATATTAGCTCCCATAGTCTCAGTTTAGTATTTGGGCCACATTGGATCAGGTTTGTATGACTAAGTGTTCAGTTTATTAATTTTTTAGTTATTGAATTTTATAGATTATTTTAGTACATGTTTTACTTGGTTGTGTATTTTTGTTAGATGTTCATGTATTCATGTTCAGTACTTATATGTAATTTAGTTAGTTTCATATCATATATCAATATATTCCAGGTACTGACCGCATACTCTCTTTTACGCTATATTGATTTCATAAATAAGTTCAGACACTCGGTTCCTTGATCACCCTTAGTCAATTCAGTGATACTCAACAGCAGTTTTGGTGAGTCCTCATCCATCGAGAATAATTTATTTGCAATTTATTTCAGTACTTACTTTATTTCAGTCAGTCAGAGTTAGTTGGGGGTTTGTCCCGTCAATCCTCATGTTTTAAAGGCTTTCATATAGTCAGACTTATTTTTAGTTGTTTTATCAGTTTAGACATGTTGTTTTAGTATTACCTCTTAATAAAACTTTTTATCATTTTAGCCTCCGCATATGATTTTTTATAATAACTTTGTTCAGTGCTCACAGTTGATACCAGATCATGGGTTAGTATGGAGTCACATGTGGCCTTAAAAACTGTGTTATGAATAGGGTATAGTCTCAGATCGTGACAAACTTGGTATCAGAGCCTAAGGTTTTAAAGTGTCCTAGGGTGTTTGAAAGCCATGTTGAGTAGAGTCTTATGTATAGGTGTGAAGCATGCCACACTTATGAGCGAGAGGCTACGAGACATTTTAGGAAAGTTTCCCTACTTTCAATATTCATTTCATGCGAAGGGGTATAAGCGCTATTGAATTCCTTGCTCTAACTCGTCCTTTGTTGTTTGCTGAAAATTTCTCCAAGAAGCAATAACAAAAAAAGGAACGGGGATTAGCCTGCACCACTACCTATTCAGGAAGACCCTCTGAAAGAACATTTTTCCCATGCCATATTTAGATTCACTTTGACCATTTTAGCCTAGACTATGGTTTCTTAGAATAGCTAGCAGGTTGTTGCCCCAGCCAATCCAGTAGTGAGCACAACAGCAGCTAGGATCTGAGACTTCACTCTGATAATTCCTCCACTATTTTCCGGATCCAAGTATGAGGAAGATCCGTAAGGGTTTCAGGATAGTATCCAGAAAGTGACAAATATCATGGGTGTTATTACTAGTGAGAATACTGACTCAGTTTCCTACCAATTACAAGGGGTATCTCATACTTGGGTTAAGTATGAAAGGACAATTGAGGGATCGAAGCAGGGCTTGTAGAGTGGGATGAGTTTATTATGGCTTTCTTAGATAGATTCTTTCAACTTGAGTTAAAATAGGCCAAGGTGCAGGATTTTGTGAACCTAAACTAGGATAATATGAATGTGAAGGAATATTCACTCAAGTTCACCCAGTTAGCAAAGTATGTTCTAACTATGGTAGCTGATTATAGGACTAGAATAAGTAAGTTTATATCTAGAGTTACAAATAATATGGTTAAGGAGTGCAAAAAACTATATTGGTTATGAAGATGAACCTTTCCAGATTGATGGTGCACGCTCAGTAGATTGAGAAAAGAAAACTTAAGGAAAGGGAAAGAGAGAATAAGAGGGCTAAGACAGGTAACTTCAACTTTACTTAACGAAGGTTAGATGGTGAGAATTGTTCTAAATTCTATCAGAAGTCTTCAACTCCAGCCTCATATTTAGCCAATGCTCCAGTGCCTAGGTTTAGGTAGGGGAATCAAGATAGAGCACCAAGCTCTAAGTCCCAAGATAGTATGAATAGTGATCAGACAAATCTAATTTACAAGAGGTATGGTAAGAACCATTAGGGCGAGTGTAGAGTATGCTTACTTTTGGTGTGGCAAGCCCGGCCATAGAATGAGGGAATGTCCTATGGCTGCCCAGCAAGGATTGGATGATTAGCAGGAAAGCCAAGCTAACTCTTCAACAGTCCCTGCAGGATACCCGACTCAGTAGGGTGTCACTTTTAGTGCCACCAGTAGACAGTGTCAAAATTGAATATATGCTCTCCATACTCCCAATGACCAGGCGATTTCTCTAAATGTGGTTACGAGTACATTATAAGTCTTCCATCTTCATGTTTATGCATTATTAGCCCCCAGATGTTTACTTTCTTTTGTAACTCTCTATATAGTGGTAGAATTTGGCTTTAGTCCTGACATATTAGCATAGCCCTTCTCAGTGTCTACCCTAGTGGTTAGTTATATTATAGATAAATAGGTATACAGAAATTGTTCGATCAAAGTGTGTCAAAAAGTTACATCAGTTTACCTTGTAGAGTTAGATATGATTTATTTTGATGTCATTCTTGGCATGGATTGGCTCCACTCTTGCTATACCTCAGTTGATTGTAGAAATAAAATTGTCTAGTCTAACTTCCCTAATGAGCTCTCATAGAATAGAGGGTTAGTACCTCAGTGTGTATAGGTGGTTCATCTCATATGTTAAGGCAAGAAAGATAACATCCAAGGAATGTATTTACCATCTCGTCCGAGTCAAGGACTCAAATTCTAAAAATCTGAATCTTGAATTGATTCCAGTAGTAAATGAGTTTCCAGAAGTATTCCTTGAAGATCTTCTCAGAGTTTATCTCGAGAGGGAAATTGACTTTGTAAATCTCCTTCCATATAGCTAGCCTATTTCAATCCACCTTATAAAATGGCTCTAGCTGAGATTAAGGAATTGAAGGAATATTTCAAAGATCCCTTAGATAAGGGTTTTATCAAGCCTATAGTTTCTTCATGGGGTGCTCTAGTTCTCTTCGTGCATAAGAAAGATGGTTCCCTCCGAATATACATCGACTACCGTCAATTGAACAAAGTCATAATCAAGAATAAGTATCCTCTCCCCAGAATTTATAACTTGTTTGACCAACTTTAGGGTGCAAGCTATTTCTCTAAGATAAACCTCAGATCCGCCTATCATCACCTTAGACTCAAAGAATGTGACATCCCAAAGGCAGCCCTTAAAAATCGGTATGGCCACTTCAAATTTCTAGTTGTATCTTTTGGATTAATGAATGCTCCTAAACTTTTATGGACTTTATGAATAGGGTGTTCAAGCAATACTTGGACATGTTCATCATAGTCTTCATAGATGACATCCTTGTAAATTCCCATAATGAGAGAGATCACGCAGACCATTTGAGGATTGTATTGCAGACCCTTAAGGATCACTAGTTATTTGCTAAATTCAGTAAATGTGAATTCTGGTTAAGATCAGTAACTCTCCTAGGTCACATCATTTCCAGTGATGGCATTTGAGTTGATCCTCAAAAGATTGAATCAGTAAAAAATTATCCTAGGCCCATCTCTCCATAAGATATTAGGAGTTTCTTGGGTTTAGTCAGTTACTATAGATAGTTTGTTAAAGGATTTTCTTCTATTACTTCTACCATGTCTTGGCTGACTTAGAAAAAAGTCAAATTTTAGTGGTTAGATTCCTGTAAAAAGAGTTTTTAGGAGTTAAAGACTCGACTAACTTTTGCTCCAGTATTGAATCTACCAAAGGGTTCGAATGGGTTTTTAGATTATTGTGATGCTTCTAGATTTGTTCTTGGCTGTGTGATAATGCGGTGAGGTAAGGTCATAGCCTATACCTCTAGGTAGCTTAAACCCCATAAAAATAATTACCTAACTCATGATCTTAAGTTGGTAAGAGTTGGCTTTCCCTTAATGATTTAAAGGCATTACCTTTATGAGATTCACGTTGATGTGTTTACAGATCATATGAGTTTACTGTATGTGTTAACTTATAAGGATATAAATCTTTGCCAAAGAAGGTTGCTTGAATTGTTAAAAGAATACGATATAAGTGTGTTGTATCACTTGGGTAAGGCTAATATAGTGGCTGATGCCCTTAGTAGATTGTCTATAGGAAGTGTTGCACCTGTTGAGGGGAATAAGAAGGAGTTAGTTCATGCAGTTCATTAACTTATTAGATTAGGTATTCGATTGACTGATTAGGCCTAAGTTAGTATATGGGTTTAGAATTGTTCAAAATCTTCATTGGTGGATGAAGTTAAAAAAAACAATATAGGGATCCTATTTTGGTCAAATTAAAAGAGGCGGTTCGGGATCAGAAGGTTCAGGTTTTCTCCCAATGGGGAGATATTATGCTTTATTGTCAAGGCTGGTTATGTGTTCTAAGTGTGGATGATTTGAGACAACGAGTATTAGCAGAAGCTCATTGTGTGTGTTATTCTATTCACCTAGGAGCCACTAAGATGTGTCGTGATTTGCGGGAAATCTATTGGTGGAATGGTATGAATAAATATATTGCAGAATTCATATCTAGGTGTTCAAATTGTCAGCAGGTTAAGCTTGAGCACCAAAGACCTAGTGGTACACTTCAGGAGTTTAGCATCATTACATGGAAGTGGGAGGTGGTGAACATAGATTTTGTTATAGGGTTACCTTATATGCGTCATCAGCATGATTCGATTTGGGTCATTATAGATAAAATAACCAAGTCGGCCTATTTCTTGCCAGTTCATACTTCGTATTCTGCTGAGGATTATTCTAGACTCTATCTCAGGAAGTTGGTAAAGTTTCATGGGGTTTCATTGAACATCATTTCATATAGAGGAACCCAGTTTGCCTCTTACTTTTGGAAGGCTTTTTCAGAAGGGTCTTGGTACCCAAGTCTATCTTAGTACAACTTTTCATCCTTAAACAAATGGTCAGCTGAGCAGACCATTCAGACCTTAGAGGATATGTTGAGATCTTGTGTTATCGTCTTCAGGGGTAGTTGGATGACCACTTACCTTTGATTGACTTTACCAACAACAATGGCTATCACTTCAATATTCAGATAGCTCCATTTGAGGCTCTTTATGGAGGAGGTGTAGATCTCTTATTAGTTAGCTTGAAGTAGGTGAGACTGCTTTTATAGGGCCAGATTTAGTGTACACAGCAATGGAGAAAGTTTCGTTGATTCGAGAAAGGCTGAAGACAGCCCTGAGTTGACATAAATCCTATGTTGATGTAAGGAGAAGAGATCGTAAGTTTGATGTTGGTTCTTAGTTTATTTGAAAATTTCACCTATGAAAGGGGTGGAGAGGTTTTGTAAGAAAGGGAAGCCCAGTCCCTACTATGTTGGCCCATATAGGATTTTTATCTATTTTGAGAAGGTAGCTTATTAATTGGAATTGCCTAGAGAATTGGCATTAGTGCATTCGGTGTTTCATGCTCTTTGCTAAAGAAATGTATTGGTGACCCAGCTTCTCTCGTTTCTTTAGAAAGTATGGAAAAAAATAGCCTTTCCTAAGAAAAAGCCCCAATTGAAATCCTTGACTATCAGATTTGTATATTAAGGAATAAGAAATTTGCCTTGGTTAAAGTCCTAAAGAGAAGTCAGTCCATTGAGGGAGCTACTTGAGAAAACGAAGCAGATATGTGAGATAAGTACCCCAACCTTTTTACTATGAATTTAAATTCGTCTTGAGGTAATGGTTTCCCTTAAATGACTCTCTCATTTTGTATCTTAGCTATATAACCATCCTCATGTCATAGCATGTATTCATGAATTTAGTTCAGTCCACGCATCATGTTTTCGATTTAGTTATTTAGTCATAAATCAGCTCATAAGTAGGCAGCACATAATTTCAGTCATCTTAGTGTCTTAGCTCAGACAGTTTAATTTGGCGACGAATGATACCAAGGGGGAGATATTGTAATAACCCACAAGTTTTTAGATGAGCTTCTAGCTATTCGTCCCATGTTTAAATGTCTCAAAGCTATTATTTCACACTAAGGGTAATTGACATGGCCACATTAACACTCCAAAATTTTGAAAATTTTACTTTTGGCCTTTTCGTGTTTAAAGTATTGATTTATAAGTTAGAATATGATTAGAGATGTTAAAAGGGTCATCCGGGAGAGTTTCAGAATTTTTGAAAGAGGTTCGGGGTGTTTTTAGACCATGGAGATAGTAAGCCTCCATAATTTTAGCATGTCACGGAGGATAGTCTTCGCGATACATAGTGTGACATGGAGGATAGTCTTTGCGATAAGCAGTGTGCCACGAAGGATAGTCTTCATGATACGCAGGATGTCGCAGAGATTGTGCCATGTTGTAGTGTAAATCCTTTAGCCTTCATTAAAGGGGTGAGGGGTAATTTAGTCTGTTTCCTCTCCCCCAACACATCTAAATCACGACTTAAAACCCAAGATGGGCATTATTTTCCCCATTCATCATCAATTTACGACATTCAACCTTATCCCATTATCAAGAAATAAAAAAATCAAAAGCTTTTTCCAAGAATCCACCCTTCTAAGGCCTCAATTTCAAGTTTTCCACAGAAATACAAGGAATTAAGGTATGTGAGATATTCATCAATAGATTTCTTCCTCACATTAAGTCCCAAAAATCCCTTAATTTTCAAGTATAAACCCTTTTGCACTTTTGACAAAATTTCAATGTCAAGTATGAATTTATTAAACTTTTTCTAAGTAGTTTTGAATACAAACCATGACAATGTGTTTCCTCATAAATTATGTTCTTACATGCTTTATAAACTTAGTCACCCATATCATGTTCAGTTGACACCATGTTGATTATCAATTTAGGAATATAACTATGTGAGAATATTGTCCTCATAAGTTTAACATCTTCCCATACTCATAATCATAGATTACATCAATTTAGTGAGTTGTACTATGTTTTGGCTCTACGGATCATGAATATACTTACAATATTATGATAATGTTAGTGTACTTAATGTATTATTCAGTACTGGTGGGTTATAAAAACCCGATACCGAGGAAAATCATGTCTATCAGTGTTATCAGGTTACAAGTCATTCAAATGTTTCTTGTAGCCTTAAATTTTAGAATAACATCAAAATATGCACTCATTAATACTAGATCATATTTTATTATTATATATAGATTATCATCATGTTGAGCATTTGTAAGTTTGAAACATGCTAAATTTATTATCAATGCCAGAGGATGTTAAATGAATAAGGATAGTTGTGTCATTCTATTGGGAGTAATACTTAGCATCAAGCGAACTCAAGGAGGGTGTCTCCCCCATCAGTTTAGGTAGAGTCGTTAGTAGTAGTTCCTAAGTTTCAGAACTACGTAGCCAGCGTAGGTTATAAGGCGTCACCCATAAATTTAGGCTTGACTTTCTCTCAAGGGTCAGCCTTCAGTTTAGGCTTGATACCCTGGTCTTTCGGGACATCAAATTAGTAGATCCACACAGCCAGTGTAAGTAACTGTGGCAAGGTATTGACACTCTTCCATCTTGGGTTACAGGTTGGACCCCGATTAGCTCAGATTGTGGTATGTCAGTTAAATATTATCTCCCACAGACTTAGTTCAGTATTTTTACCACATCAACTTTGGTTTTCATGACCAAGTGTTTAGTTTATCAGTTATTCAGTAATTTAATTTTACATATTATATTAGTACATGCTTTACTTGGTCATGCATTTATTTATATGTTTATGCATTCTTGTTCAGTGCTTATGTGTAATTCAGTTAGTTCCTTCCATCTCACATACTTGCATTTCAAGTACTACTGCATACTCTCTTTTGTGCTATATTGATTTCATAATAGAGGTTGGAACACTAAGTTCCATGATAGCCCACAGTCAGTTCAGTGCCACTCAGCAGCAGTTGTGGTGAGTTCTCATCCATCAAGAACAAGTTATTTGTAGTTCTTTAGTACTTTCATTATTTAAGTCAGTCGGACATAGTTGGGGGTTTGTCCCATCAACTCCTTATGTTTTAGAGGCTTTCAGATAGTCAGACTTGTTTTCAATTGTATTAGTAGTTCAGACATGTTAGGTATTATTTCAGTATTACATCTTAAAAGAACCTCTTATCAGTTTAGCCTCCGCATATGATATTATATTATTACTTTATTTAGTAATCACAACAGATACTAGATTATGGGTTAGCTTGGGGTTAATTGTGGCCTTAAGCACCGTGTATTGACTAGGGGTAGTCTCGGATTGTGACAGTTTATGAGAAGTGTTGGTCCAAGACTAATTTCTCAAATTCAAAAACTCCTAAATAGAGAAATGGTCTTTGAACTCAGACGGACTACCTAAAAACTGAACCAACAATCTCAGTAAGTCATAAATGACTGTACTTGCTATAGAAAAACATAAAATACCAAAAATACACAAAAAAATTTGAGAAAATGACCAAGAGAGTCACTAAAAACTCTGATGGGGCTATAAAAGGAAATCATGGCCTTAGTTTAGAACCCTTTTGTATTCGGGATGGTTCAAGTGATTTGATTTATGCTGAAGGGAGAAGATTTGGGGATAACTCTAATCTAGTTGCTGAAGTCCTGAGATTTAGTTGGGATTAGAATATTGCATTAATCAACAATATCTACTACTAATAATGGAGACTGGTTCTTTGATAGTAAAGAATATTTTAGATGGTAACTAGGAAGCCCCATGGAGTTTTGAAGTAGAGATTGCAAAGATTAAGGCACTCATGAAGGATGTAAACATAGTGGTGGAACACATATACAGAGAAGGCAATAAAAAGAAAGACATTTTTTTCTAACCATGTTTTGCATTTTGCAGGTACATATACATTAACCTACTCTATAGTACAAAAAATTCCAAGAGATCAGATTCCAAATATTAGAATAAAAAGTTTCAAATGGAACTTTAATAGTAGGGGGCAGTAATCACAATAAGGAAGGACCAATAAAATCACTCAAAAGATTCTAATAAAACATACAGGGATACATCTAGAGCAAAACAACTAGTAATGTAGTCAAGGAAATAGGCAACCAACAATAAGGAATCAAGGAAATTACAAAGCAAGGGGAAGTTGTACTTAAAAAATTTTAAGAGACAAATATTGTACGGTCTATTATGATTTCATTGAGAAGCTTAATCTATCAATGAATGTACACAATGAGAATGATATCATTAATAGGAATCAGGTCACATGCATATACAGTAAGGAAAAGGTTCTAGTATGGAGAAAGAGCTTACCCAATAAGGTTGGAGATAGATCCATAGCTTCATCTCACTTAGACAGTGGTTTTAGCTCCAAGATGAGCTCAACCTATCAAGAAAATGAAGATATGGTGAAATCTACAGCCTTAATCAACTAATTTAAGAAAGAAGATAGAGGAATAGTACTTATCTCAACTATGAGAGCTTTGATCTGTGGTGATACAAGTTGAAGAAGTTTTCACTTGATTGATTTTATAGCATTAATGAGACTTGTAAATGCCCTTACTAAAAATAATCAAAATTCAGTTTTACTTGTAGATCTATATATCTCTTTCAGTTAGATGAGTACAACTTCTCTAATTTTTCGATCTTCTCAATTCATTTTGACTCCATGGATGGAAAGAGAGGGAAGTAACGACTAGAGCGGATGAAACTTACACATAATAGCTTTCTTTTCTTTATTAGTTATAGTCTTAGTTGATTTTTTTGTTGTCGGATTTTAGCCCATTGCTGGGCCTTGGGTCTCTTGGACCTTGACCTGGTGATGGGCCTTTGTGTTTTTTAGTATGGGTAAACTACATAAATAACCCTCATAATGGGTGGATTTATTTTTTTCCCCATAAGAAAAGTCCTACAAAACTTTCTTCTTTTCTATGTAAAGTACAAATACCTATTTGTCCATCTATATCTCAAATATTTCTAAATAACACCATACTTATTTATATTTCAACGCATATTTTTTATTTTATTTTACTTTGACTTTTATCTTTTAGTTTTTCTCAACCCTTACTATTTTTTCATCTTTCATCTCTCAACTTTTATTTTTTAATTTTTTTTATTTTACATTGATTTTTTTCTTTTTTTAGTTTTTCTCAACCCTTGCTTTTTTTTCATTTTCTCCTCTCAACTTCTATTTTTCTAAATTTTTCTCTTTTTTATTTTACTTTAATTTATTTTTTCTTTTTAAATTTTTCTCAGTCTTTATTTTTGTTTTGTCTTTTTTTGTTTATTCTCAACCTTTGTTTTTTTCCTTTTCTCCTCTGAACTTCTAAATTTTCTTTATTTTTTTCTCTTTTTAATTTTCTTTGACTTTTATTTTTCTTTTTTAGTATTTGTCTTCATTTTTGTTCTTTTTCCACAACTTTTATTATTTTTCTTATCTTCAATTCCTTCCAAACGACAAGTTATGTACCATGGGCAGGAGTTGAAACTACCACATTGTGATTTATGGTATATTTTATCTATAAATCATTCCTTAGAGTCAAGACTTAGGACTTTCAAAGAACAAGTTAGATTCCATGGGCAAAATTTGACACTACCACATTGTGTTTTGATTTATGAGATATTCTATAACTCTTGTCTCTGAGATAAGATTTATCTCAATGACTTTCAAACAAGAAGTTATGCCCCACAGGCAAGAGTTGACACTATCATATTATGTTTTGATTTATGAGATGTTTTATAACTCTTACCTTAGAGGCATGACTTATCCCAAGGATTTTCAAACAACAAGTTATGTACATTGGGAAAGAGTCAATACTACCACATAGTATTTTCTACTTATGATATGCTTATAACTCTTGCCTTAGAGACAAGACTTAGCCCAAGGATAATCAAATAACAAATTAGGCCCCATGGGTAAGAGTTGATACTACAACATTGTGTATTGATTTATGAGATATTTCATAACTCTTCCCTTAGAGGAAGGACTTAGTCCAAAGTCTTTCAAGCATCAAGTTACGCCCCAACACTACCATATGTGTTTTGATTTATGAGATATTCTAATACTCTTGCCTTAGAGGCAAGACATAACCCAAGGACTTTTAAACAGCAGGTTACACCCCATGGGTATGAGATGATACTACCACTTTATGATTTGATTATGAGGTGCTCTATTATTCTTACCTTAGAGGCAAAACTTAGCCCAAGGACTTTTAGACAACAAGTTACTCCCATAGACAAGAATTGACACTACCACATTATGTCTTGATTTATTATATATTTTATAAATCAAGGACTATCAAACAACAAGTTATGTCTCATTAGTAATAGTTTACACTATCACTTTATGTCTTTATTTATCTAATGTTCTATAACTCTTGTCCTAAAGGCACGATTTCCAAGGACTTTCAAACAACAAGTTATGCCTTATGGGCAAGAGTTGACACTACCACATCGAGTCTTGATTTATAATATTTTGAGATAAGCATTTTGTACCCCATCAACAATGGCCAAATTTGCTGCGACACACTTCAAATTTACATGGGTCCTATTACTCTCTCCCCCACCACCCCAAACTTAATTTTAGCATATTTTTGTCACCTCTTTATGCTGACATGGAACCTTTATTACATAAAAATAAGACCCACATTAAAGGTCTCACGTCAACTAAAAAGGTGTCACATTAGCTAAAAGAAGTGACAAAAATATACCAAAATTGAATTTGGGGGGGTAATAGGACCCTTGTGAAGTTGGAGTATGTCGTAACAAATTTAGTCATAGTTCACGGGGGTACTAGATATTTTATTCTATGATTTTCTATAACTCAAGCCTTAGAGGCATGACTTATCTCACAAGTTACACCACATGGAAAAGAGTTGGCACTACCACATTGTGTCTTGATTTATGAGATAATCTATTCGTCTTGCCTCTGAGACAAGACATAGCCCAAGAACTTCCCAAAAAAACAACTTACGCCCAATGGGCAAGTGTTGACACTACCACATTGTATCTTGATTTATGAAATATTTTATAACTCTTGTCTTAGAGGCAAGACTTATCACAAAGGACTTTTAAATGGAAGAGAAATATATGTTAGAATTAGAGTTAGAAGAGTTACCCATAAATTATTAAATTAATTATGCGAAGACCATTTAAAAATAGAGAAGCTTTTAGAAAAATTAAAGAATCTTTAATTAGTAATTATTCAGAATATATAAGTCTAAATAAAACAAAAGAAAACCCACAAAAATTAGCCTACTTAATTACATTAATATCTAGTATTGAATCAAAATTAATAACACATTTAACACCTAGAAGAATGAAACACATACCACCCAATTATGATAAAATTAGATTTAGCTATCCACCAAGATATTATAAACATAATTTAAAATGAATAAAGTACAACAATATAAAGAATTAAAAATAAGAATAAAAAGACTATATTATAATATATTTGCCGGAGTTAGTAAAAATTCAATAGATACACAAAAAGATGAAATATCAAAATCGGAATCACAAATAGATAGTTTAGAATATATATATCAACATGAACTATTCACAATAAAATGAATAAAGAAGAATTTATAATAGATGAAAAAATATATGAAAACTACGAAGGATCAAAAATAAAAATAGTATTTTCTAATCTAGGACGAAGATATAAGAAAATAGGTGAACATTTATATCTAATGTTAGAAAAAGAGGAATTAAAATTAGAAGATAAATTGACAGCAATGGTAAGAATAGAAAAAGAAAATGAAGAGATAGATAGAAAAAAGGAAATAGAAAAAATAAAACAACAAACTACGGAAGAAATACGAAAAATAGAAGAAACTAAAAATAGTAGGATTGCTGAATTAGAAAAAGAACTACAAATATTAAAAGAGTTGTATGAACAAAGACAAAAAGAAAAAGAAGAAAAAGATAGAGAACAGAAATTACTGAACGAGATAAATCAATTTAAGGAAAAATTAGAAATAAAAAACAAAGAATTAGAAATAAATAATATAGATATTGAAGAGATAGATAATTATGAGTCCGAAGATAGTGAAACATATACAGAAATATTAACAAATACAAAAAATTTAGAAATCAATGAAGAGCAAAAAGAAATTAATGAGGAAAACTTAGAAAATACCCACACAGAAATAAATACTCTTGATAAAAAAGAAAATAAAAATATAATACCTAAAACAACAGAAATAAGAAAACCTATATATTATAAGAATAAGTTTAAAAAATATAACGAATATGACAAATGGATACCAAAACAAATAATTAATAAAAACTATAACTTTTTAGACCTAGACTGTGTAATAGATACAGAAAAAACAATACAATTATGGATAGGATATATGACAAAACAATTATTAGATAATAATATAAATATAACAGATGGACCGGAATATATAGAAAAAACGCTAATAGGATCAGTAAAACTATGGTTTTCAAATTTAACTGAAAATAGCAAAAAAGTATTAAGAACTAATAAACCTATAGAAGGAACATCATCGACAACAACTAAACTAACACCTATAGAATTATTAAAAAAATATGAAACAGCTATAAAAGATGAATTTGGTAGTACGACAACAATCGAAGAAGAACAAAATGAAGAAAAAGATAAAAATAGAAATTTAATGTTAAAATTAGCAATATGTAATATGTGTTATATTGATGAATATACTTGCGCATTTAAAGAATATTATTATAAAGGAGCATATAGTATAGAAGAAAGTAAAGAAATAAGAAAATTATATTTTAATAAATTACCCGAGCCATTTAGTTTGAAAATAATAAAAAGTTGGGAAGAAGCAAAAATAGTAGATACGTTAGGAGCAAGAATAAAATTTTTACAACAATGGTATAGAAACTTATGTGAAAAATATAGAGAAGAATTAAAAATGGAAAAAACATTAATAAGAAATTTAGCATGTTGCAAAAATAAAATAGCACCCCAATTTGGATGTGAAGAAAGATATTATAAGAAAAGAAAAAGACATAAGAAATATAAAAAATATAAAAAATCAAAATATAAATATAAGAAACCAAGGAAAAGATATTATGTAAAAAATTATAAACATAAAAGACCATATAGAAAGAAGAAATCTATAAAAGAATGTACTTGTTATAATTGTGGAAAGTTAGGACATTTAGCTAGAGATTGTAAATTACCTAAAAATCCAAAAAATAAACAAATATTAGAAATAAAAATAGATAATACAGAATATATGCAGATAGATTATATAGATTATGAATTAGAAAGCGAGGATCGTATATATGAAATTTCAGAAAATGAAACAGATAATGAAATAGATAGTGAAATAGATGAATCAAATGACTGAAGAAGATATAAAAATAATAACAAAGGAAGAATATTTAAATAATGAAGGAACGGAACAAAAAATAATATTTGATAGTAACATATTTGATGAAATAAAAGGAAAAGAATTAGATTTAAGTGTAGAGAAAATATTTAAAATACCAACAGTAAAAAAATATTTTTACTAGGAAAAAGGATGAATATTATGTAGTATGCCAAAAAGAACATGTAATAGACTGTAGATATGCAAAAGGCAAAGCTAGTATACCACTAGTAACAAAAAGAATAATCAATAAAGAGATAAATGATATAAAAAAATAAAGGAGATCCAATAAAATATGTACACCTTGGAGGTCCAGAGATATTAATAAAAGCATGTTTTAGAGAAGGAATAGATACACCAATAGAATTATATTTAGCAGATGATAGAATTATAAAACCTATAGAAAAAAGCATAATAATTGCCGTAAAAGGAAATCTAATATATCAAAAATTTAAATTTATAATAAGTGCAAATTATTCAGTAGCAGTAACAGATAGAAATATAGATAAATCACTAGTATTATATTGGAAAATATCAGGAATAGAATTAACCCCAGGAAGTAAAATATTCACAGCAAGATGTAAGAATCTATATGTATTAACAACAAAACAGAAAATAACAGGAAAAAATAAGATTAACAAAATACAAATAGAAAGCCCATTCGAATAAATTGTAAAAATAATAGATTATAATGATTATACCTATAGAGACATAGATACAGAAGAAAATTTAGAAATAGTAAATGATAGAATAAGTACAACAAAAAGAATAGCTAATGAAAAACCAGAATCATCAAGCTCATCAAAAAGAACAAGTTATGAAACAAATTCAATAAGTAATTTAAACCAATATTACATAACAGGAAAAATAAATGAAAAAGAATATTTAATACTTTTGAATACAGGACAAGAAGAAAATTATATAGCAAAATATCTAGTAAAAAATGAAGAAATAAAGACTGATAATGATATGTGCCCAGATCTACCAAGAAGTTTAATAAATAGTAAAAATATAGCAGAAAAAGAAATAACAATAGGAGTTAAAAAATAAAAATAGAATTCGAAGTAAAGGAAGAAATGCAAAAAGAAGATATAATATTAGGAATAAAATGGTTAGAACAAGTAAAACCATATAATATAGAACATACACAATTAACCTTAACATATAACAAAGAAAAGTTATTCTTAAAAAGAGCCTTAACATGAAATAAAGATATATGTATTAATGAAGATAGTAGTAGAAGGATATTACAGTAGATATTATACGCCTATGATAGATACAGGAGCAGAAGCTAATTTATGTAGATATAATTGCTTATCAGAAAGTAAATGGGATAAATTAAAAACACCAACAATAGTTAAAGTATTTAATAATGAAGGAAGTCTAATTACTTATAAAGCTAGGAATGTAAAAATACAAATATGGGATAAGATATTAGCAATAGAAGAAATTTATAATTATGAATTAACATCAAAAGATATACTTTTAGGAATGCCATTTTAGATAAATTATACCCACATATAATAACCTAAACAGACTGGTGGTTTACAACACCATTTAAACAGAAAGTAAGAGCAAAAAGTGTTAATAATAAAATAAGAAAGAAAACTGATTGGATAAAAGGAAGTGAAAAAATTACACAAAAGTTAGAAAATAAAAAAATACTGAAGATACAATAGAACTAGTAGTATTTTCGATAAATAAAACAGAAATAACTATATTTTCAATAAATAAAATAGAAATAATTCAGAAAAAATTAGAACAATTATATAGTGAAGATCCATTAAAAGGATGGGAAAAACATAAAATTACTATAAAAATTGAATTAATAGATAAAAACAGCATAATAACCCAAAAACCATTAACATATAATTTTGATGATTTAAAAGAATTTAAAATACATATAGATGAATTATTAGAAAAATAATATATACAAAAAAGTAATAGTAAACATAATAGTCCAGCATTTATAGTAAATAAACATAGTGAACAAAAAAGAGGAAAAAGTAGGATGGTTATTGACTATAGAAATTTAAATGCAAAAACTATAACATATAATTATCCAATACCAAATAAGATATTAAAAATAAGACAAATACAAGGATATAATTATTTTAGCAAATTCGATTGTAAATTAGGATTTTACCACCTAAAGCTAGAAGAAGAATCTAAAGAATTAACCGCATTTACGGTACCACAAGGATTTTATGAATGGAACGTATTACCATTTGGATATAAAAATGCACCAGGTAGATATCAACATTTTATGGATAATTATTTTAAACAATTATCTAATTGTATAGTGTACATAGATGATATATTATTATATACAAAAACCAAAGAAGAACATTTAAAATTATTAGAACAGTTTACAGATATAATAGAAAAATCGGGAATAAGTCTAAGCAAAAAGAAAGCTGAAATTATGAAAAATCAGATAGAATTTTTAGGAATACAAATAGATAAAAGTGGAGTAAAAATGCAACAACATATAGTACAAAAAATAATAAATTCGAAAGAAGAATTAGATACAAAAAAGAAATTACAATCATTTTTAGGATTAGTAAACCAAGTAAGAGAATATATTCCAAAATTAGCAGAAACTTTAAAACCACTACAGAAAAAATTAAAGAATGATATAGAATATAACTATGATGAAAAGATAAAAAACAAGTTCAAAAAATAAAATTACTTTGTAGAGAATTACCAAAATTACAATTTCCAGATGAAAATAGAAAATTTATATATATAGTAGAAGCAGATGCTAGTGAATACAGTTACGGAGGAGTACTTAAATATCGATATGAAGCAGAAAAAATAGAACACCATTGTAGATACTACTCAGGTACGTTCAACGAGACAGAAATAAAATGGGAAATAAATAGGAAAGAATTATGTTCATTATATAAATGTTTATTAGCATTTGAGCCATATATTGTATATAACAAATTTATTGTACGAACAGATAATACACAGGTACGCTGATGGTTAACAAAGAAAATACAAAATTCAGTTACAACAAAAGAGATTCGGAGACTAGTTTTAAATATATTAAATTTCACATTTACAATTGAAGTGATCAGTACTAACAAAAATGTTATTGCAGATTACATATCAAGACAAAGCTACACAGACTGAAATAATAGAAGAAGATACTCTAGAAAAAACACTTAACACCCTAACTACGCTTTCAATGAAAGTGGACAGTATGGGTAATGAGATAGAAAAGCTAAAGACTAATGAAGATAAACTGAAGTCTATAACTACAAATCAGCTAACTCAGCAGTGTGCAGAGCTATGTCGATCGGAAGACATTAAAGTTCCAGAGCTAGAAGGAGACGTTGGGACACTCCATAAAACCCATAACATTTATCAATCTACTTCTGCAGGTACAAGCAAAGGAGTTAATCGACCAAGATACCAGAATATAAATATGAATAAAATATTTGAAAAACCATTTACACCAAAAACACAAAAAGACCACTTGTTCATACCCCCACAAGTTAACACATACCGAGATAGACTAAACCAAGACAAAAAAGTTTACAACTACACCGCCCAGAAATACATAGAAAATATATACAAAGTACAAACCTTTCTAAACCATAACCCCAGAGCTACAAACATCAAAGAACCAAATACCAACTATATAACCCAAAAATTACAAGGATATAACAAACTAATTGTTCTACCCAAAACTAACCCAAGCCTAGTTAAAACCTGTTTTGACTATGGACTATTAAACACCATATATACCCAAGACGGAGAAGAATTAACAGCTATGGAAGAATTATACAAGATATTCACCACCTACAAAAGAATAACGAAAGGAAATTTATTTTATATAAAGTGTTATACTGCACCGGCAGAGATACTATATGATGAAATAAAACCAGTTATACAAGTTGTAAAGATAGGACTAACTAGAGATATGATCATACCAGAAGATATTACGCAGCAACCAGAGATACCCAGAATTGAGATACCAGATTTTTATGCAAATAAACGACTTATTGGACTAGCTACGATCATTCAAGAACTAGCAAATAATTATACTAACGGAAACCCAAAATGGAGCTATTATTCGAGAGATCATCAAATGATTTACTCAAATTCAAAAGAACTACGACAAGCAGATATGGAAGATGTAAGACAATGGATAATGACGCTACTCAACCCAGAAAAACAATCTACCGCAAGAGCAATTAAAAAAGGATTTATTTCAGACGGACTACTAACAAGATATTGTAAAATAATTGGACACAAATACCCAGATCATCAATGTTCAAGATGTAATGGAGAAGATAATATTATTCCAGAAGTACATCTAGAATAAAAATCAAGAAGACAAAATGCCAGCTGGAAAGATAAGATAAGGAGCAATAATGGAGCAAATACGACAACATCAACGGAATCAACGAAAGACAAGATATTTGGACCCATTTATTGTACAAAATTTTACGATAAGATTACAAGTAATAATGTAGAGCATTTATTACCTTTCTTAGCCTTTTAGGGTAGGTAGCATAGTAGCCTAACCCCTTAGCCCCTTTTGTTGACTTTTAGTTTTTAGTTTTACAATTTTAAAAAACGTGTGTAAAGTTTGATTGTAAAGATTGCTTTTCGTTCTATAAATAAAGAAAGCAGAAGGATTGCAAAGGCAAGCCTTCATGCATTGAAGCAAACATTCTCTCCACTCCACAATAAATATTTTACTCAGTTAATTAAATAAACATATTTCAATGGAAAAAGCTATGGAGGAACAAACTTCAGAAATATCAAAACTACCCGAACAGGTATATTTATTTATGATTATGAATAGCTAAATTCATAATTCCCAACAATCATGATATGATAAAATAAATTCATATTAGTTACTTTATAGTAGAATTATTCGAAGAATAATATGTTAAGAAGTTTATTAACAAAGAGGAAACGGAGAAAAATTCCTAAGGACTATGCCATCCTAAAGGTGAAACCAATGAGGCAAGAAGTCGTGGCGGGGAGTAACCAGAGTAGAGGCGCTGTTTAAGGGAAAAAGTATCCGGATTACCATGTTAATAGTGACCGAAGAACATATTATTTAAGAATAATCTAGTATATAGTAAGCTAAGATGACCATATTTTGTTATGTACATGGTTGAAGGGAATATTTTGAAAAAAGCAATTTTATGAAAATGAATGATTATTTATCTGATGTGATGGTAGATAAATTCAAAATACTTATTTTGTATGCACTTAGAGATAGAAAAGTAGCAGATATAAGAAAAATCATATTATAAAAAGCTTTTGGTAAATACTACATGACTAGAGTAAATTATATACCATATCTACCTAACTACTCTTACAAATACTTACGATGATAAGTTACATGGAATTTTTAGAAATAGATATAAGAAACATACAGTCACTAGAAAAACAGATAAAAATAAATATAGACAAATACATGGAAAATAAAGATATAAAATACATAGAATTTCTTAATAAAAATATGCAAAAACTACTAAGGCTAAAACAAACAACTACAAAATATTATAATAAAACCAATTTTAAAAGATAGATCATTTAGATTATCTTAAAGTATTAATCTTATATATACTTAAAGATATAGAAATTATAAATATTAAGAAAATAATATTAGAAAAAGTAATAGACTACAAAATTGAAACTATAAATTGGCTAGAACAGTTATACGAAGAAATTTACCCAGAAGGATATTATTCAGATTAAGAGATGTTAGAATATATCAGAAAAACTAGAGAAAATCAAGAAAATCTAAATAATGAAATTAATTATAGAAACCGAATTAGAAAAATAATGGAAAACCTAAAAGAAAAATTAATATGGATAGAAAAAACCTTAGAAAATTTAGATAAAAGTACATGTGATAGTTTATATAATTTTAAAAACTCACTACGAGAAGAACAACACAAGATAATAAATAACATTGAAAATCTAGAATTAGATATACATTACAGTACAGATAGGATAAATTATTATACAGAAATTTGTAACTCTGCAATTACTACAGGATAAAATAATTAATGAATATATCTTACGAAAAAAGTAAATCAAAAGATATTGAAACAAAATTTAAGAAATATCCACACACAAATAAAAATAGATTCACTAGAAACCTAATAAATCTATTAGATCTATTAAATCCGCGCACCCCACAAGTCATGTCCTTAAATTTACTTTGATGTCAAAAAAAAAAGAAAATCTCTTTGCAGATTATCACTGAAAATTATTACAACAATTAAAAAATAATTTAGATATTGATTCAAAATATTTTCGAAGTTAGTGTCATAAAGTAGTTTATCATACCCAATTACATAGAAAAGATGAGAAACATGTTTTTGTATTTTAGATCCGGAATATCCATTAAGGACTTGATATAAATGAAGATTTATAATATCACATTAATCTAAACTAATCAGATAATATACATAAATCATAAACGAGAACTTACTTGTTCTTCTCGTAGAGAAAGCGAAAGAGTGGGATGAACTGCGATTGAAATCACCGATTATTGTTGTTTGTCAAGATAGGTAATTTCCTATTTTTGTACATAATATT